>NW_028252119.1:0-59865 GCF_964263255.1 Lissotriton vulgaris
TTTTCATTATATATATATATATATATATCTCACCAACCTCTCACGCACGGAAAGGAGTTGAGCCGCACACTCTGCCATGGAATTTAGCATTTTTTAAAAAAAATAAAGTTCTGTTTTCCCTGATGCATTTCGGCCACCTTGGCCTTTTTCAAAGGGAGGAAGTGAGGCATCTGACGATTTCCCAGGCACCAGCTGATTGCTCTTTTATTTTCAACCACCTGATGGGCGTTACCTAGGACCAACTTCTACTGAGCATGCTGGTAGTTGTAGTGTGCTTTCCATTGCACTTTGTTGTTTAAACCTAGATCGCGATGCAATTTCTCATTTTCCAGCTTTGCTAAGTTGCATTGCAGTCCCTTGCCACCTATTTTCGAGGTCTGCTTAGGTCCGAACCAGGGTCTTGTCTCTGGCTGCTACCGCTGCCCTGTTTGGCTTTCACCGTCCACCAAAAGTAGTCCGAGTCGGGCAGTTATGAAGCTCTTTATCTGTGGTGCATCGCTCACGGCCGGACTAAGCCGTAATATATCTCACCAACCTCTCACACACGGAAAGGAGTTGAGCCGCACACTCTGCCATGGAATTTAGCATTTTATTTCAAAAATAAAGTTCAGTTTTCCCTGATGCATTTCGGCCACCTTGGCCTTTTTCAAAGGGAGGAAGCGAGGCATCTGACGATTTCCCAGGCACCAGCTGATTGCTCTTTTATTTTCAACCCACTGATGGGCGTCACCTTGGACCAACTTCTACTGAGCATGCTGGTAGTTGTAGTGTGCTTTCCATTGCACTTTGTTGTTTAAACCTAGATCGCAATGCAATTTCTCATTTTCCAGCTTTGCTAAGTTGCATTGCAGTCCCTTGCCACCTATTTTCGAGGTCTGCTTAGGTCCGAACCAGGGTCTTGTCCCTGGCGGCTACCGCTGCCCTGTTTGTCTTTCACCGTCCACCAAAAGTAGTCCGAGTCGGGCAGTTATGGAGCTCTTTATCGGTGGTGCGTCGCTCACGGCCGGACTAAGCCGTAATATATCTCACCAACCTCTCACGCACGGAAAGGAGGTGAGCCGCACACTCTGCCATGGAATTTAGCATTTTTTTCAAAAATAAAGTTCTGTTTTCCCTGATGCATTTTGGCCACCTTGGCCTTTTTCAAAGGGAGGAAGCGAGGCATCTGACGATTTCCCAGGCACCAGCTGATTGCTCTTTTATTTTCAACCACCTGATGGGCGTCACCTAGGACCAACTTCTACAGAGCATGCTGGTAGCTGTATCGTGCTTTCCATTGCACTTTGTTGTTTAAACCTAGATCGCGATGCAATTTCTCATTTTCCAGCTTTGCTAAGTTGCATTGCAGTCTCTTGCCACCTATTTTCGAGGTCTGCTTAGGTCCGAACCAGGGTCTTGTCCCTGGTGGCTACCACTGCCCTGTTTGGCTTTCACCGTCCACCAAAAGTAGTCCGAGACGGGCAGTTATGGAGCTCTTTATCGGTGGTGCGTCGCTCACGGCCGGACTAAGCTGTAATATATCTCACCAACCTCTCACGCACGGAAAGGAGTTGAGCCGCACACTCTGCCATGGAATTTAGCATTTTATTTCAAAAATAAAGTTCAGTTTTCCCTGATGCATTTCGGCCACCTTGGCCTTTTTCAAAGGGAGGAAGCGAGGCATCTGACGATTTCCCAGGCAGCAGCTGATTGCTCTTTTATTTTCAACCCCCTGATGGGCGTCACCTTGGACCAACTTCTACTGAGCATGCTGGTAGTTGTAGTGTGCTTTCCATTGCACTTTGTTGTTTAAACCTAGATCGCAATGCAATTTCTGATTTTCCAGCTTTGCTAAGTTGCATTGCAGTCCCTTGCCACCTATTTTCGAGGTCTGCTTAGGTCCGAACCAGGGTCTTGTCCCTGGCGGCTACCGCTGCCCTGTTTGTCTTTCACCGTCCACCAAAAGTAGTCCGAGTCGGGCAGTTATGGAGCTCTTTATCGGTGGTGCGTCGCTCACGGCCGGACTAAGCCGTAATATATCTCACCAACCTCTCACGCACGGAAAGGAGGTGAGCCGCACACTCTGCCATGGAATTTTGCATTTTTTTCAAATATAAAGTTCTGTTTTCCCTGATGCATTTCGGCCACCTTGGCCTTTTTCAAAGGAAGGACGCGAGGCATCTGACGATTTCCCAGGCACCAGCTGATTGCTCTTTTATTTTCAACCACCTGATGGGCGTCACCTAGGACCAATTTCTACTGAGCATGCTGGTAGCTGTATCGTGCTTTCCATTGCACTTTGTTGTTTAAACCTAGATAGCGATGCAATTTCTCATTTTCCAGCTTTGCTAAAATGCATTGCAGTCCCTTGCCACCTATTTTCGAGGTCTGCTTAGGTCCGAACCGGGGTCTTGTCCCTGGCGGCTACCGCTGCCCTGTTTGGCTTTCACCGTCCACCAAAAGTAGTCCAAGTCGGGCAGTTATGGAGCTCTTTATCGGTGGTGCGTCGCTCACGGCCGGACTAAGCCGTAATATATCTCACCAACCTCTCACGCACGGAAAGGAGTTGAGCCGCACACTCTGCCATGGAATTTAGCATTTATATATATATATTCACTGAAAAAACCATAGGTTTCACACCAGTTATAGTTAGCTGGAAATTTTACTGACATAAAACCATTGAAATGCCCACGTTATAGTTAGTTGGACTCACTATAACTTGCGCGCCTGCAATGCACTGCTGATGACGTCACATATTACATCACTCATGACATCGTCAGTGACATCACTCATGACATCACTGATGACACCATCCAGTGAATGTGTGTCTTTCTGAAAAATAAATATGTTTTATATATGTATATGTGAAGGTCGATTGAAGAATAAATGTTTAAATAAGTGTCTAAATGGATGTTTTTTTAAAAAAAATTGATTGGTTAACTGGCTTATTAAGTGTATCTTAGTGAATACATATATTAGCGAGTAACTTTTAAATATTGAAATATATTGTTGGACCCGTCCTCGTGGCGTGGTCCCACTCATCCCGCATGGCGGGCCCTGGACGACATCTACCCCTGTCCTCCGGCCCGAGGCGACCCCCTCTAGCCTCCACGAGAGCCGCCACTCCTGGCGACCCCTGGCTCTCCACCTCCGAAACACGGCAACCCCTACTCGCCCCACTCTGCTGGTCCGACCCCTATCCCGAGCCCCCATCTCAGGCCCTGACTCCATCTTGGACCCTCCACGACCGGGCCCTGTGGCCTCGGCCCGACCTCGGCCTCGATCCCAGCGAAGCCCTGACATCGAGGCACCGAGATCCGACCAGGTGGTAAAACGGCCACTTGACAGATCAATGAGGAGAAGAGTTTCGATGGCCCTCCAGCTGTCCCCGACGCCTGGTTTTGATCGCCCTCCGGCCTCCCTGGGCGCTGGCTCCACCCCCCTGCTGGGTCTCTGGACACTCTCATCCCGACCCCTCTGACCCCCAGGCGCGAGGGTCCGGACATCAAAGGACTCCAGACCTATATCTGGGGCAGCTCTGGAACGGGTCGGCAGTTGTATCCTGGAGTCGAGAGACCCTGAAAAGAACTCGTGACTTTGAATGCTGAAACCATCTTTGGAGCCCTGCTGGCGCTGCCGCGGCCCTACCTCACTGAAACCATCTTTGGAGCCTGCTGGCGCTGCCGCGGCCTGACCTCGCTGAACCATCTTCGGAGTCCTGCTGGCGCTGCTGCGGCCCGACCTTGTTAAACCATCTTCGGAGCCCTGCTGGCGCTGCCGCGGCCCAACCTCGCTGGACCACCTTCGGAGCCTGCTGGCGCTGCCGCGGCCCATCCCCGCTGAACCCTCTCGAATCCCTGCTGATGACATTGCGGCTCGACTTTGCGGAACCCCCCAGCTCGAGGACCGAGAGTTAAGTGGAAGGTACCCCTGTGCCAGGCTGGTACTAAGACTGTCCCGCTACCCTATTCCCCCAGTTACCGAGACATTAAGGATCCCTCGATCCGTTTGCACATATTGCTGAAAGAACCTTCCTTGATTGCTGATAAAAACTCGAAGAACCTATCCTTGTGTTTTGTCCGTTTGTAGTGGTGTGATTGCTCGGCTGTAGGATTGTAGGAGAGGAACCTCGCCAGGAGGCCTCTCGATGGAGCTCGGCCAACTCCTGAAGGAGAGGTGGGTCTCTGGGTGGTCGGCCAGACAACTTCTGCCTCCCCCCTAGGATCGCCTTTCTAACATTGGTGGCAGGCGGTGCGATCCGTGCCGACGCAAATCGTACAGAGAGTGACTCACCTACTACTGACAGAAACACACTACAACCATGACTACCAAGGAAACCAGACCGACCACGGAGTTCCAGAAGGAACGGTTGGAAGACTATAACCACAAAGAATTGAAACAATTCTGCAAGGACCTGGGCATCGCTACCAATGGACTAAGCACCAAGGACGATTTCAAACAGGCCCTACAAACATGGGTAGAGGCAGGGGCAACGCCACCCCAGATCGAAGACAACACGATCCCAGATGTGCACCCGGAAACCATCACAACCGCAGCCGAGGAAAGAAATACCAACGTAAACGCGGGCCTCTCCCACGAAGATGCCCGAGAGTGAGAAAGGAGCCGGCTCTACGAATTGGAGCTCGCCCGACTCCATCTGGACGGAGAACTACAGCTGGCCGAGAAAAAGATAGCCCTTGAGCATCTGCGGCTGCAAGGGGACCTGGAGGAGAAACGAAGGCAGAGGGACTTAGAGGAGAAGAAGCTCACGTTCGAGCACAAGCGTGGTTTAAAAGAACTTGAGATCAAGGTCAAAAATGGGGAGGCCGGCGCCTCCGGGAACCGGAGCCCACCTCCTCCTGCGGACACGAAGGTCCACATCCCAAAAGATGTCGTCAGCGAATACTATAAAAACGACGACATCCAACAATGGTTTAAGGCCTACGAGGTAGCCATGGCCTCGCACCGGGTACCGCAAAAAGACTGGGGTGCCGGCTTGTGGGGGAAGTTCGACAACGAAGGTAGAGACGCCCTACTGGAGCTCCCAGACGCCGAGATGACCTCTTACGAACATATGAAAGCCACACTCCTTACTTGCTATGAACTCACCCCCGAGATGTACCGGCAGCGATTCCGAGACTGTAAGAAAATCCCCGGTACTACATGGGTGGAGTAGGTGAACTTCTATAGTAGAGCCCTAGAGGGGTGGATCAAAGGCAGCCAAGTCACCACCTACGAGCAGCTGTTCAACCTCATTGTATGGGAGCACCTTTCCAACAACTGTTTTGTCAAACTCAGGCCGCACCTCCTCAGCAGCAAGCTGACTGAGCAACGTAAACTGGCCGTAGAGGCCGATCGGTGGGAGAGCCCCCGGGTCCCCCGGAACTCGATGGGAGACCATGGCCGAGCTCCCCAGGGGCCCCACCGTCTGCGAGGCGGCGGAGGAGGCCAGAACAGGAACCGAGAATCCCCCGCGGGGCCTCCCCCGACCAACCCTTCGCCCTCCCTGGCCAGAAGAGGGGCCCCCCAGCACGGCCGGGGCCCCGCTCGAACGTTATCTGCCACAAATGCCAGCGACCCGGTCACTATGCCAATTACCCCAACTGCTCAATGAACCAGGGATCTGGCGCCACCGGTCCGCCAAACCGCCTGATCGCCGCCGCCTCCCTGGGAGAGGAAAGGGGTGAAGAAGAGAACTATGACCAAGACCAGACTGAGTGGGAGCCCACCGCCATGTCCCTGGTATGTCTGGGCGAAAGAGACATGGTCCCCCGGGCCCCGATACCGGGCAACACTCAAACGTACCGCCAGTGGGTGACCATTAATGGGCACCGGGCAGAAGCCCTCCACGACAAAGGAGCCAGCGTGACGGCCGTCCGCTGCCACTTGGTGACCCCTGACCAGATCCTGCCCAAAGTGCTGTGCCCAGTACAGTCGGCGGACAATTCAGAGAGCATGTGCCAGATGGCCTGCATCCCCTTCGAGTGGGGGGAGTGTCGGGCATGCTGAAAGTGACCGTCCGGGACGATGCCCCTGTGGACTGCCTCCTCGGGAACGACCTGGAACGTTCCCCCTGGGCCGACGTCGAGCGAAGAGAGCATCTGGGGATGCTAGGCCTTCCTGAGTGGGTCTGTGCGACCACCCGATCCATGACCTCCCGGGCCACCGCCCCGACTGACTCAACCACAACCGAAGAACCGGAGTGGCCCGCGCCTCCGCCGCCCTCCGTTCCCGAAGACGTCGACCTTGAGCCCGGTCCACTGGGGCCCAACTGTGAAGAAATAGCCACGCTCGGCGACCTCCCGGAACTGGCCCAATGGCTCCAAGAAGGTGGCCCCACCCGAGAACAGTTCCGACAAGAACAGAAAACGTGTCCCTCCCTCGAGGGGACCAGACAGCAAGCCGCCGCTCATGCCGCCGGAGACCCCTCGGGGTCCCACTGGGTCTATTGGGACAACGATCTCCTCTACAGCGAACAAAATATTGCCGAACTGGGGGCCAGCCAGGTGCTGGTGGTCCCCCTCCGGTTCAGAGACTTCCTCCTGAACCTGGCACACGATGTGCCCCTCGCCGGGCATCTGGGGCAGGACAAAACATACAGCCGCCTGGTGACCCATTTCTACTGGACAAAAATGAGGAATGATGTGAACAATCACTGCCGGACTTGCCCAACCTGCCAAGCCAGCGGGAAGAGCGGCGGGAAGCACAAGGCCCCCCTTCAACCATTCCCAGTCGTCAACACCCCCTTCGAGCGGGTGGGGATCGACATTTTGGGGCCCCTGGAACCCCGAACCTCTCAGGGTCACCGTTTTATTCTCGTCCTGGTGGACCATGCCACCCGCTATCCCGAAGCCATCCCTCTCCGGACCGTGACGGCTCCCGTGGTGGGCCGGGCGCTGATGGGGATCTTCTGCCGGGTGGGCTTCCCACGAGAGGTCGTCAGTGACCGGGGTAAGAACTTCATTTCCTGATACATTAAGTCCCTGTGGCAACAATGCGGGGTCACGTACAAGTTCACGACCCCCTACCACCACCAAGGGAACGGACTGGTGGAACGTTTCAATCGATCCCTCAAGGGGATGATCATGGGCCTGGAAGAGCCCTTGCGACGCCAATGGGACGTGTTGATGCCCTGCCTCCTCTTCGCCTATCGGGAGGTCCCCCAGAAGGCCCTGGGGTTCAGCCCCTCCGAACTATTGTACGGGCACCCCGTCCGGGGTCCCCTCAGCCTGGTCAAAGAAGGCTAGGAGGTTGCAGTCCAGAATGCTCCCCCCGACGTATACCGGTACCTCCTAACCCTCCGAAACCAGACTCGGCGGTTCCGGGAACTTGCCAAGGACAACCTCGAGGCCAGCCAATAAAAGATGAAACACTGGTATGATCAAAACGCCTCTTCCATTTAGTTCGAGCCGGGCCAACAGGTCTGGGTCATGTCCCCGGTCGAACCATGTGCCCTCCAGGACAAGTGGACTGGGCCCTTCAAAGTGGTGGAGCGCAAGAGCTCTGTCACCTACCTGGTGGACATGGAATCCCCCAGAAACCCCCTCTGGGTCCTCCACGCCAACAGGCTCAAACCTCACTTTGTGCGAACGGAACTAAGCCTCCTGATGGCTACTGATGGTGGGGCTGAAGGCGACTCCGAACCCCTACCGGACTTCCTGAACACCTCCGAGAAAGACAGCTCCGTGGAGGGAGTCCCCCTCTCCTCCGCCCTGACTCCCGAACAACGCCAAGACTGCCAAAAGCTGTTGAGTCAATTTGCAGACTTGTTTTCTCTCACCCCCGGAGTCACCCAGTGGTGCGTCCACGATGTCGACACCGGGGACAGCCCGCCTGTGCGACACCGGGCCTACCGAGTTCCCGACCGAGTTTGGCCCTGCATTCAATCGGAAGTTTCCAAGATGCTGGCCCTGGGGGTAGTCGAACCCTCTGACAGTCCGTGGGCCAGTCCCGTCGTCCTGGTCCCAAAAGCCGCCGCCCCTCCTTTACTAAGATTTTGCGTAGACTACCGGGGATTGAACGCCGTCACTCGGACCGATGCCCACCCCTTTCCCCGGGCTGATGAACTGATCGACCGCCAAGGGGCGGCCCGCTACCTGAACACATTCGACCTAACCTCCGGTTACTGGCAGATCGGACTCACACCGGGCGCCCAAGAGCGCTCCGCTTTCTCAACCCCCGATGGCCACTACCACTTCAGGGTGATGCCCTTCGGGATGAAGAATGCACACGCAACGTTCCAGAGACTGGTGAATAAAGTGCTGGCGGGGCTAGAAGAGTTCAGCGCAGCGTATCTGGACGATATTGCGGTGTACAGCCTCCACTTGGACGAACACCTCCAGCACCACCGAGAGGCCTTGACGGCCCTCCGCCGGGCCGGACTGACCATAAAAGCAAGCAAAGGCCAGATTGGCCAAGGTTCCGTGACCTATCTGGGACACCAAGTGGGGAGCGGCCAGGTGGCCCCCCTCCAACCCAAGATTGATGCCACCGTGGCCTAGGAGCCCCTGGTCACCCAGACAGTGGTCAGGGCCTTCCTGGGGCTCACTGGGTATTACCGGCGCTTTGTAAGGAATTATGGAAGCATTGTGGGTCCCCTCACCGAACTCACTTCCAAGAAGCAGCCACAAAAGGTGCACTGGACACCCGAGTCTCAGGCCGCATTTGAGACCCTAAAGACAGCGAGGTGCACCGCCCCCGTGTGCCAAGCCATCGACTACATCCGGGAAGTCGTAGTCCAAACGGATGCCTCCGAGCACGGTGTCGGGGCGGTTCTTTCCCAAATCAACGCCGAAGGAGTCGATCAACCGGTGGCCTTCATCGGCCAAAGTCTGCTGGCCCGAGAGCAGCGCTGGAGCACCATTGAACGAGAGGCCTTCGCCGTGGTGTGGGCCCTCAAGAAACTCCGACCCTATCACTTCGGCACCCACTTCCGGGTGCAAACTTACCACCAACCCCTGCGGTGGTTGATGTAGATGCGAGGGAAGAATCCGAAGTTGCTGCGTTGATCCATCTCCCTACAAGGGATGGACTTCACTGTGGAGCATCGCCCCGGCAGTGACCACGCCAACGCCGACGGCCTGTCCCTCGTCTTCCGCCTCAGCGAGGAGAATACCCAAGAAGATGGGTGACTCTCCCTGCCTTCAGCTGGGGGGGACGTGTGTTGGACCCGGCCTCGTGGCGTGGTCCCACTCCTCCCGCATGGCGGGCCCTGGACGACATCGACCCCTGTCCTCCAGCCTGAGGCGACCCCCTCCAGCCTCCACGAGAGCCGCCACTCCTGGCGACCCCCGGCTCCCCCCCTCCGGAACACGGCAACCCCTACTCGCCCCACTCTGCTGGTCCGACCCCTATCCCGGGCCCCCATCTCAGGCCCGACTCCATCTTGGACCCTCCACGACCGGGCCCTGTGGCCTCGGCCCAGCCTCGGCCTCGGTCCCAGCGAAGCCCCGACATCGAGGCACCGAGATCCGACCAGGTGGTAAAACTGCCACATGACGGATCAATGAGGAGAAGAGTTTCGATGGCCCTCCAGCCGTCCCCCGACGCCTGGTTTCGATCGCCCTTCGGCCTCCCTGGGGGCTGGCTCAACCCCCCTGCTGAGTGTCTGGACACTCTCATCCCGATTCCCGGCCCCTCTGACCCCCAGGCGCAAGGGTCCGGACATCAAAGGACTCCAGACCTATATCTGGGGCAGCTCTGGAATGGGTCGGCAGTTGTATTCTGGAGTCGAGAGACCCTGAGAAGAACTCGTGACTTTGAATGCTGAAACCATCTTTGGAGCCCTGCTGGTGCTGCCGCGGCCCTACCTCGCTGAAACCATCTTTGGAGCACAGCTGGCACTGCCGCAGCCCTACCTCGCTGAAACCATCTTTGGAGCCTGCCGGCGCTGCCGCGGCCCGACCTTGCTGAACCATCTTCGGAGTCCTGCTGGCGCTGCCGCGGCCCGACCTCGCTAAACCATCTTCGGAGCCCTGCTGGCGCTGCCGCGGCCCGACCTCGCTGGACCACCTTCGGAGCCTGCTGGCGCTGCCGCGGCCCATCCCCGCTGAACCCTCTCGAAGCCCTGCTGACGACGTCGCGGCTCGACCTTGCGGAACCCCCCAGCTCGAGGACCGAGAGTTGAGTGGAAGGTACCCCTGTGCCAGGCTGGTACTAAGACTGTCCCGCTACCCTATTCCCCCAGTTACCGAGACATTAAGGATCCCTCGATCCGTTTGCACATATTGCTGAAAGAACCTGCCTTGATTGCTGATAAAAACTCTAAGAACCTATCCTTGTGTTGTGTCCATTTGTAGTGGTGTGATTGCTCGGCTGTACGATTCTAGGAGAGGAACCTCGCCAGGAGGCCTCTCGACGGCGCTCGGCCAACTCCCGAAGGAGAGGTGGGTCTCGGGGTGGTCGGCCAGACAACTTCTGCTTCCCCCCTAGGATCGCCTTTCTAACATATATGTATCAGTGTTTCACTTTGTGTATAAGTGGCTGCATGGGTTGGTGACTGACTCACTGTTTGTATGTGTTTTGAAGACAGCATATGTGCAGGACTGTATGGGTGGATGAGTGTGTATATGTGTGTATTAGTGAGTGAATGGCTGTCTCACTATTGTCTTTATTAGTAACGACATATGTTTTAATCTAGTATATGTGAGTATTGATGCATATAAGTGAGTATATGTGAGAGTGAGAGATTGTAAGAGTTCCTGTTTAAATAAGTATGTGTTTCTATAAGTGATTGTTTAAGAGAGTAAGTATGTGTAAGTTTCCTTAGAAGTAAGCTGGTAGTGTGTGTTTAGTTGTATATGCAAAAAAATGGATGTTCAATAGTTTATTTGCATGTGTGAGTATGTGTGTGAGTAACTTTTGGATGACTGTCGGTATGTAACAGGATGTATAGGTGTATCACTACATATGATGAGTGAGTATATGTATGAGTGACTATATAGAACTGTTGGTGAATGAGTGGATGTGTATATAGATGGTGGAATTACTGAATTGGTTGTTGTAACTGGTATGGGTATCTCCATTTTTTTGAAAATGTTAGTTTCTATTTTCGAATATGTGTTTCAAGGGTTACATTACACTGAAAGGAGGTCTGTCGCTATGTCACAAGGATGTTGTCATCAGTGATGTCATGAGTGATGTCACTGACCATGTCATGAGTGATGTAATATGTGACGTCATCAGCAGTGCATTGCAGGCGCGCAAGTTATAGTGAGTCCAACTAACTATAACGTGGGAATTTCAATGGTTTTATGTCAGTAAAATTTCCAGCTAACTATAACTGGTGTGAAACCTATGGTTTTTTCAGTGAATTTAATAGGTTTTTTTAAATGCTAATTCCTAACTATAACTGGTGTGAAACCTATGTTTTTTTCAGTGAATTTCAAAGGTTTTTTAAATGCTAATTCCTAACGATAACTGGTGTGAAACCTATGGGTTTTTCAGTGAATTTAATAGGTTTTTTTAAATACTAATTCCTATCTATAACTGGTGTGAAACCTATGGTTTTTTCAGTGATTTTCAAAGGTTTTTTAAATGCTAATTCCTAACTATAACTGGTGTGAAACCTATGGTTTTTTCATTGAATTTCATAGGTTTTTTAAATGCTAATTCCTAACTATATATAGAGCCTCAAACCTATGTTTTTTCAGTGAATTGCAAAGGTTTTTTAATAGAAAATTACAATAACTATGAAATGTAATATTTTTTATAATGAATCCTACATTGTATATTTATGTAATACGATTTTCTTTATGTATATTGTTTTTTTTTTTGCCCTGGAGCGCTCCCGGTGCGTGTACCAGTGAGCGCACCGGAAAGCGCTAATGCGGCGAACGAAAACATCATTGTGACGTATCCCGTAGCTGCGTCCGCGTGATACGCACGACGTAAGCGCACCCGGAAGCACTCGAGCGCATACGATCGTGCTACGTAAGCACCCTGGGGCGCGTAGTGTAATCGCGTCGGGGCACGCCCCTGGGCGCGTAGCGTAAGTGTGTCGGGTCATGTGACCTAAAAATAACACTTTTTATTGGTTCAAGACAGTTTTGGTTTCCAAATGATGAAAGCCCGGGTCAAGTGACCTGAAAATAACACTTTTCATTGGTTCAGGACAGTTTTGTTTTCCAAATGATGAAAGCCCCCACCTTTTTTCCTTATTCTCACTTTGTCCTTTGACTGAGGAAGACCTGTTTGGAAATCTATTAGTACCAATTTTTTACTGAAAAATGGCTACAGTAGCAGCATCAGCAGGAGCATCTCAGCCACCACCACCACCACCACCACCACAAGGACAACCACAACACCACAGTGGTGGAGATGAAGAAGAGGAGGAGGAGGAGGAGGAGGAGGAGAGGAGGAGGTTCCTACCTGAAGATACTACCCCATATAAGTCAAAGGAGCACATTATCTGGGAGTTTTTTTCAATCCCAAAGGACCTCAAGAAAGTAAATGCGCCAAAGGTTACTTGTCTAATCTGTGGCACTGTACTTTTGAGGGGGAACCCTAACAAAAAGTACTTGTTTGGCAATAATTGAAATGAAATGATTTGCCACATGCAACGCCGGCACCCTAACAACTATGCTGCTGCAGAGGTCCGAGAAATGACCAGAAACCCTCCCCAATCTTCTCCCAGCACCTCCCAAAATAAGCAACCCACTCCATCGGGACCAGAGACAAGGGAGATGGTCCCAAACATACAAACCCAGTTTGGACAATACAAAATCAGTTGTATATTTTGTGGAAAAACAATTACCTATGGTGAGCAAAGCATTAAACTCATCAACCGTGCTGGTGACAACCACAATTGCCCAAAAAAACCTTAATTTTTTTTGCTCCAGTTGAGCCGTTTACAATTCCCTGTTTTTTGTTTGTCCCCATAAAAATAACAAAAAGAATATAAAATTGTTCATAAAAGCCAAAAAAAGTACAAAATGTTCCAAAAAACAATAAAAAAGAATATAAAACAACAAAAAGAATAAAAAACAGTTCTTTTAAGAACTACCTCCAATTTATAAAAAAATGCTACATTTTTTAAAAAATCTGTCATTCTTTTTTCCCCATGGTACGCTCCCCGGTTTGCTCCCCGGTACGCGTTCCGGGCGCTTCCCCCGTGCAAATCGAAAAAGAAAAAAAATGTTTTCCCCGCGGGGCCCTTTTATGGCCCCCACATCAAACCTAGGGGGTCAGGGGGGTCTACCCTGCCCACTTTTGGTCATTTCCCCTTTGTTTTTGCCACCTCTTGTGTCTCGATCCTACCGAGACACAAGATGGCGGCCGCTCCGGACTGTTTGGAATGTTGACAGACACCCGAGAGCCAATCAGCTTTCCGCGCACGAACTCGCGTAGCGCGCTGGTGCGCGCCCCGGTGCTCGTAACGGGGCGCTGCCATAGATATACATATTTTTTTGAACCTATATTACTCAAAATCCACTGGAGCACATATCTTCAGACATAGCAAAGGCACATTGGGCTACCAGTCCCTACAATTTTGCCAAGTTTGGTGGAAATCCATTCAGCCGTTCGGGCTAAAAGTGAGTTCGACCGCCCTATGGAAATTAACATGGGGAAAACCCGTTTTGGGACCCCCCTTTTATCTCGGACCCCGCTTGACGAATCCCCCCCAAATTTTTAGGGAAGGACCGGAGCTTGACGAGGCAAATTTGAGGAAATTTTCAGGCAGATTCGTCAACCGGCGCCAAAGTTACTCCAAATAGAATTTTGAGATTTTGCATTGAAAAAAATCCTAACTATAACTACCTACTGGCGACTGCCAGTAGGTATATATAGTTAGGATTTTTTCTCTATGGAACTTTTGAAAATTCTATGCCTAATAACTTTGGCGTTTGTGGACGGAATTGGCTGAAATTTTCAGGAAAATGGCACATTTTGTTTCTGAGCAGCTCCTGGAAATTTGGGGGGGGTTCGTCAAGGGGGGGCCGAGAAAAAAGGGGGGTCCCAAAACGCGTTTTTCCCATGTTAATTTCCATAGGGCGGTTGGCCTCACTTTTAGCCCGAACGGCTGAATGGATTTCCACGAAACTTGGCAAAATTGTAGGGACTGTTAGCCCGATGTGCCTTTGCTAGGTCTCAATATATGTGCTTCAGTGAATTTTGAGAAATTAACGTTTAAAACAAGATATATATCTGTAACAGCGCTCCGGGCAGCGCTCCGGGCAGCGCTCCGGTTCGCGAACTTTTCGCTTATCGGAACTTTGCGAAGCGAAGCTGATTGGCTCTCCGGTGTCTGTCAACATTCTAAAAAGTCCGGAGCGGCCGCCATCTTGTCTCTCGGTAGGATCGAGAGACAAGAGGAGGCCAAAACAAAGGGGAAAATGAAGGAAAGGGGCAAGGTAGACCCCTTCTGACCCCCTAGGATTGATGAGGGGGATATTATAAAGCCACGCGGGGCCCAAAAAAAAAAAAAAAAAATCCGATTTTTTCGCCGTAGAGACGCGTCTTGGTACGCGAACCGGGCAGCTTACCGGGCAGCTAACCGGGAAGCTAACCGGCAGTGTAACGGGAGTCTGAGGAGTAGCTGATTGGCTGTCAACATTGTAAACAGTCCGGAGCGGCCGCCATCTTGTCTCTCGGTAGGATCGAGAGACAAGAGGAGGCCAAAACAAAGGGGGAAATGAAGGAAAGAGGGCAAGGTAGACCCCTTCTGACCCCCTATGATTGATGAGAGGGATATTATAAAGCCACGCGGGGCCAAAAAAAAAAAAAGAAAAATCCGATTTTTTCGCCGTAGAGACGCGTCTTGGTACGCGAACCGGGCAGCTAACCGGGCAGCTAACCGGGAAGCTAACCGGCAGTGTAACCGGAGTCTGAGGAGAAGCTGATTGGCTGTTATCATTGTAAACAGTCTGGAGCGGCCGCCATCTTGTCTTTCTGTGGGATCGAGAGACAAGAGGTGGAAAAAAAAAAGGTGTAAATGAATGAAAGGGGTAAGGCAGACCCCTCCTGAACCCCTAGGATTGATGAGGGGGCTATTAAAGTTCCCTAGGGGGTGAAAAAAAAAATTGCGATTTTTCGCGGTAAAGGTGCTTCCTGGTACGTTAACCGGGCAGCTAACCGGCAGCGTAACGGGAGTCCGACATATTGTGTTTTTTGAACGTTTGTGATATGTGCACGTGTGGATTTTGTCTAATTAAGGTTAAAAAAATATATATATATCTTTAAGCGTGTTCTGGCGCGCTTACGTTTTGGGTTTGGTTTGCGCTGCAGAGACGATACGTCACGGTTATGCGATGCATCATGAGGCGTCTCACGGGCTACGTGATACGTCACTTAATAAAGAATATATTTTACAGCTATAGATATTAGCTTTTAAAAAACCAATGAAATTCACAGAAAAAACAATAGGTTATAGATCATATATAGTTAGGAATTTGCATTTACAAAACCTTGAAAATTCACTGAAAAAACCATAGGTTATAGACCATATATAGTTAGGGATTAGCATTTAAAAAACCTTATTTTATTTGCACAAAACCATTGAAATTCCATATATAGTTAGTTGCACTAACTATATATCGCGGACCCGCAATCCACTGCTAATGATGTCACATATTACATCATTCATGACATGGTCAGTGACATCACTGATGACATCACTGATGACATCTCAAATGACATCACTGATGACATCACGGATGACATCTCAAATGACATCACTGATATCTCATTTGACATTACTGATTACATCACTGATGATATCATTTATGTGATAATACATCTTCAGACTCTAATATAACCTTAGATACACTCAGTGTAAACAGGCACTCACAGACTGTCACACATCCATGGAGTTACTCACACACCTAGTCAGTCATGCAAAGAATCAATCACACCTCCATTTCCTCAACTATACAGTTATACACACCTTACTTATTCAAACATATACTAACACATATTTACTCTCTTATACAATCCTTGATACAAGTGCATAATGATTCATACAGCCACTCTCACATTCACTGGCTCTTATGTTCAGTTATTTATATATGTCAACTCTCACATGGAGTGTGTTTTACATATGTACTTACTTTGACATGTAGAACTGAGATATCCATTCACTCACCAATATACTCATGCACACAGTCAACTGTCCATACAGCTGTTTCTACATGCACTTTTGAACCCATACACCTAGGGAATCAACTGCTCACACATCTATGCACAGAGTTATACACCTCCCAGCCACCCACACACATACTCAGTCTCCCATACAAATACTTGGGCAACCATTCAATACCCATATAGTGACTAATATAGCTACTGATTTAAACATGCAGCAGTTTACAGAAGAACATAAATAATGATTGCCAAATTAAGACACTTTAATCACTAACCCATGCACTCAGTGAGACACATTTAATCATTCTCTCATACAGTCAGTCATGCACCTACTAAATCCTTCATCCAGACACTTATACATCCACTCATTCTTCAATATGTAAGACATATTTTAACTTTACAGAAACATACAGTCACTGGGTGTTGTCATCAGTGATGTCATCAGTGATGTCATTTGAGATGTCATCAGTGATGTCATCAGTGATGTCACTGACCATGTCATGAATGATGTAATATGTGACATCATTAGCAGTGGATTGCGGGTCCGCGATATATAGTTAGTGCAACTAACTATATATGGAATTTCAATGGTTTTGTGCAAATAAAATAAGGTTTTTTAAATGCTAATTCCTAACTATATATGGTCTATAACCTATGGTTTTTTCAGTGAATTTTCAAGGTTTTGTAAATGCAAATTCCTAACTATATATGATCTATAACCTATGTTTTTTTCTGTGAATATATATATATATATATATATATATATATATATATATATATATATATATATATATATATATATATATATATATATATATATATATATATATATATATATATATATATATATATATGTATATATATATATATATATATATATATATATATTACCTACTGGCGGTCGCCAGTAGGTATATATAGTTAGGATTTTTTCTCTATGGGATTTTTGAAAATTCTATGTCTAATAACTTTGGCGTTTGTGGACGGAATTGGCTGAAATTTTCAGGAAAATGGAACATTTTGTTTCTGAGCAGCCCCTGACAATTCGGGGGGGTTTCGTCAAGGGGGGGCCGAGAAAAAAGGGGGGTCCCAAAACGTGTTTTTCCCATGTTAATTTCCATAGGGCGGTTGGCCTCACTTTTAGCTCGAACGGCTGAATGGATTTGCACGAAACTTGGCAAAATTGTAGGGACTGTTAGCCCGATGTGCCTTTGCTAGGTCTCAATATATGTGCTCCAGTGGATTTTGAGTAATTTAGGTTCAAAAAAAGATATATATCTGGGCGGAGCCTAACCACACATCTGATCTGATTGGCTGTCAGCACTTCATCCAAGAAGTGTTGGCAGCCATCTTGGGACCAATATACATGATAGCACCTCATTAAAAAGCATTGTAGTTAATAGAGGGTTTTAGAACTTTAGTTACATTATAAATCATTTGTTGATGGTACCATACTCGTTTTAGGAATTGTGGTGGGTTCTAAGGTGATTTTACCATGTGAAAAAACCTTCTGCTGTGATATCATGAATATTGTTTGAAAGAAAACTAATATCTCATGATTTTCCCACAGTGGTTTGGAAGGGGATTTATAAGCTAAACTGAAAGCATATTTTCTGTAAATTCACATTATCTTTCTCAGTCATGTGAAAATGAAGTCTGACATTCTCAGTAAAACATGTACATCCAACAAGGACAGAGACTGTCAGTTGATTCCTTTGTGTTCTACTGCAGCCTCCTAGAGTGTTCTAAAGAACAACTAGAGCGCTAACAGTCCTACTTATTACAAAGGTATAGCACACCTGGAGCCATCGTGATGGGAATATAGTGGTAACTCTTAAAACATTTAATTTAAAAGGGAACAAAATGAGGGGGTATATTTTGACATATGAATTATGATTAGTGCTGCAGAAAGAAAAATTAGGGCACATTTTGAGTGACTTCTCAAACCCTCTTCAATTTCATTAAAAAAATTCTGACATGCAGACTGAAACATGCAATTGGAATACCAGCAGCAGACGTCCCTGGTGAGCAGTAGCTTTACTACAGTGATCTAATGTGCAACTAGAGTGCTAACATTCAGAATTTATGGCAATTGTGTGACACATCTGAATGCCTTCTTGATGGAGCCAAAGTAAACAAGCATTGAAAATGCAATAGATCTCGCCCTCGTTTAAGTTAAAGCCATTCTGTTTGTAATGAGGTGGCTTTTTAGCTTTGCTTTTATTAGTGTTTTTCAACTTTCATGTAAATAACATGCATCTGTATGCATATAAGTATATGTATGCATGCATTTATGTTTGTATTTATATAGATATACAGATGATATATGTTTATATATGTATGTATATATATATTCACTGAAAAAACCATAGGTTATAGACCATATATAGTTAGGAATTAGCATTTACAAAACCTTGAAAATTCACTGAAAAAACCATAGGTTATAGACCATATATAGTTAGGAATTAGCATTTACAAAACCTTGAAAATTCACTGAAAAAACCATAGGTTATAGACCATATATAGTTAGGAATTCGCATTTACAAAACCTTATTTTACTCACACAAAACCATTGAAATTCCATATATAGTTAGTTGCACTAACTATATATCGCGCACCCGCAATCCACTGCTGATGATGTCACATATTACATCATTCATGACATGGTCAGTGACATCACTGATGACATCACTGATGACATCTCAAATGACATCACTGATGACATCACTGATGACAACATCCAGTGACTGTATGTTTCTGTAAAGTTAAAATATGTCTTACATATTGAAGAATGAGTGGATGTATAAGTGTCTGGATGAAGGATTTAGTAGGTGCATGACTGACTGTATGAGTGAGTGTTTAAATGTGTCTCACTGAGTGCATGGGTTAGTGACTAAACTGTCTTAATTTGTGCATCATTATGTCTGTTGTTCTTTAAACTGTTGCATGTGTTGATAAGTAGCTATATGAGTAACTATATGGGTTATTGATTGGTTGCCCAAGTATTTGTATGGGAGACTGAGTGTGTGTGTGGGTGGCTGGGAGGTGTATGACTCTGTGCATAGATGTGTGAGCAGTTGATTCACTAGATGTATGGTTTCAAAAGTGCATGTGGAAACAGCTGTATGGGCGGTTGACTGTGTGCATGAGTGTATTGGTGAGTGAATGGATATCTCAGTGCTACATGTCAAAGTAAGTACATATGTAAAACACAGTACATGTGAGAGTTGACATATATAAATAACTGTGCATAATAGCCAGTGAATGTGTGAGTGGCATGAATGATGTAATATGTGACAACATCAGCAGTGGATTGCGGGTGTGCGATATATAGTTAGTGCAACTAACTATATATGGAATTTCAATGGTTTTGTGTGAGTAAAATAAAGTTTTGTAAATGCGAATTCCTAACTATATATGGTCTATAACCTATGGTTTTTTCAGTGAATATATATATATATATATATATATATATATATATATATATATATATATATATATGCGTGAAAAGTGCAACCAATGTCGACAACCTTTGTAGTAGGTGGGGTAATAAACAGCGACACGGGACTTGCACACGTCATAATGGCAGACATGTTGGAATGGTAAAACAACACTATATAGTAACATAACGATGTATAGTTCGTTTAAACTCAAAGTTAGTAAAATGCATAAATGCCAAACAATAACGAATAATTCAAACATTAACATAAGTCCTGTATATGCCTGGTATCGGCAATACGATGTGCTAGTGTGTGCCGTGTGTGGGTCTTCCCTTCCGCTAGTCATGGATTCGTATGTGCAGAATGTTGTATCTTGTGCTGCAGCTAGGATGCTTATTGTAATGAATCATCCACTAAGTGTTGTGCCCCTGAGAGTGGTAACGCTGGTGAATGCCTGGCGGAATACCCTGGTGACCCCCATGGTATCCCCCATTGAGCACTAAGTACCCTGGAGATTGCCCTGTGACGGCAACTCAGTTGCCCCGGAGAAACAATAAAAGAATTAAAAAGGTGAAAAAAGTCACGGGGATGAAATCAGAAGTCTGAGATCCCCTCATCGCAAAGACTGGTCTGTGGCCTGTATAGGCAAGTGCCAGGTAATGTCTTGCGAGGCATTACGTGAAAGGGGTACGTGTGAGACAGAAGCTGGAGAATAACCCCCTGCTCCCAGAATTGACCTATGTAGTAGGTAGGAAAAGTGAGAATGTAGGTATTCCTAGAAGGTTAGCTGCAGACTAAGTTCCAAAAGGTGATGTAAAATTACCATCATCCCACTGAGAGTTGCCGATGTGACCCGAAGTGCTTCAGTGCTTGTGGAGAGAGAGAAAGGGTAGGAAGCCTGTGCTGGTGAATGCTGGTGCGTGGGCCCCTTATTTTCCTCCTGTGAATGAAAAAGAAAAGAAAACAGTGATTAAAAACAGGATCACATGACCCTGTGCGATTACAAGTTTTAAACATTCAGACATATCTGATCTTAGGGTGTCACCTAGTCGAACTAGGTTACTAGACGAGAACGGATGATGAGAAGGAGAAAGGGCAACAATCCTGAGTGAAGGCAATAGGAAAAGAGTAAAAGTAGAAAGATATGCTGTGTCTGGCGAACAAGGCACACAATTGTAAAATGCATCTTAAAAACGTAAACAATGGGGTTTGGAATGTCAAACATGCATGAATGTAAAAAAGATTGACTCTGCATACTGTCACTGTCACGTGTAGTTAAACGCACACAGTGGTGCGTCCAGGCACTACTGTTCTTTCAAATGTATGGAAAGTTCCTCCTCTTAGTTCAATCCCCCGGGGTCTTAGTCTGGAAATAATTATGTGCCTGGATTCCCTCTGTCTGAGATTCAAGACTCTGTTGTCACCCCTGGGATGTTTGTCTATCTGTTCCAAGATGATGAAACTCATCTCCCTCGTATTGGAGAAATGTTTCTCCCTGAAGTGGCGTGGTACAGGGTATTTGGGGTCAAAATTGGTGATGGCTCTGCTGTGCTCCAGAATGCATTTCTTAGCCATGCAAGTGGTGCTCCTTATATACCACAGTTTGCAAGTGCATTCTATGGCATTTAACACAAATGTGGAGCTGCATGTGAGGAATTGAGGGAGCTCTTTGTTCTCTCCATTGTTGCTCACCTGTTTGTGAAATCTGCTGTTGTTGCATGTTTTGCAATGGCCGCATAGGTAAAAAGCCCTGCAATTTGCTTTGTAGATAGGTGGTGATGTCACTGTGGATGAGCATGTCCCTGATGTTCCTGCCCCTCCAGTACGTTATGCTGGGTCTGTCAGGGATAATTCCCCCAATGACATTGTCACTTTTGAGGATATGCCAATTCCTAGTGACAATCCGTTTGATGTCCCTAGCCTCAGAACTGAAGGTCATGATCATTCTGAACACATTACCATCGGTCTCTTCAGTCTCAGGCTTGTCAGTAATGGTCAGCGCTCTCTCTACCAACCCTGCTCTGTCAAGTGCCTTTTTGAGCACCCAGGTGGAATAGCCCCTCTCTTTGAAATGCTCAGCGATGTTCATGCTCTCTATTTGGTATGTTTCCTCTGTATTGCAGTTCCTTTTAGCCCTCAGCAGTTCCCTGTAGGGAATGCTCCACTTCAGGGTCTCAGCATGACTGCTGAGGGCATGCAAGACACTGTTGCCTGCGGTCATTTTTCTGAACAGAGATGTGTGTACCTTGTTGTGTTTTACATCAACTTTAACATCAAGATACTCACCCCTGGTCCTGCTGATGTTGCCACTAAGAGTGATGTTCTGATCGTTCACATTGAGTTTCCTGATAAACTAATGTGCACCTTCCTCTGATCCTTTCCAAACAATGAACAAGTTGTCGATGTAGCGAAGCCACATCGACACATGCTGGAACTCTGATTGGAAAGGCAAGTTGGACCGGACGTTCTACTCCCAGTTTCCCATGAAGAGGTTTGCGAAACAGTATCCCATGGCTGTACCTGTCACCTGCTGGAACAGAGTACCATTGAACATGAAGATGTTATTCGCCAAACAATACTCTGTCATGTCCAGCAGCATCCGGGCATGTTCACAAAATCTAACTGGTCTGGCTCCAAACCCTGTTGGTTATTAATAATGTATAGAGACTGTGCACGTCCAAGGTGATGAAAAGAGAGTCAGCGTCCCATATGAGGTCGTAGATCCTCTTGAGAAAATCCTTGGTGTCTTTGATGTAACTAGCTAGATTGGCCACATACTACCTCAGAAAATGATCCATGTATTTGGATATGTGTCCAGCCACACTGCCTCTTGATGAAACTATGGGACAACCCGGAGGTCTGGTGGGGTCCTTATGTATCTCCTCAAGAAGGTAAAGGACGGGGAGGACCGATTAATCTCTTTTCCCAAGTTAGAATGCCCTTGTCCTTCCACATCGTGAGCAATTCCCCGATGACTGTAATGCTAGTGTTGTATCTGTCAGTGCTGACGGGTTCGTAATACTTCCTGTCAACAAGTTATCTGCCTGCTTCAGTGATGTACTGTTCTCGGTCTAAGATCACAATATTCTCCCCTTTGTCTGCCGAGCAAATGATAGTGTTGTCATCCTCCATGAGGGACTTAAGAGCCTGTCTCAGTTTATTTGTAAGGTTGGAATCCCAGTTCTTTTGGCAACTCCTATTTCTGTGTCTAGATACATTGAGGGCTTTTCTGACACACTCGTGAAAAGTGTTAATGTTACTGTGTAGTAACCCAGGCATGAAACTGGACTTGGGTTTAAAGTTGGTACTTGTTGATGCATCAGTGGTGATGTATAGCTCTACCAATAACTGTGTCGGTGTGATACCCTGATCATCTTCCCCATCGTTCTGGCCTAGTTCTAACATGGTGTTGAGCACCTCAATGTCATCAATGTTGAACTCACTATCGGTGACATTGCTATGATTGTCACAATCTGATACGACAACCCTTGTATTTTGATATCATGAACTACATGTCCTTTTGAATTATGAAATCGGTTTATGTAGAGTTAATAATGCAACACTGTTTTTTGTATCTTAGCAACTGTATACTAAGCATAGGAGTGGCTTTACAAGAAGGCCAATCAGAATTAAGATTGTGGCATAATACTTTAAGGTCTTTTTTCGCATTAGCCCACTGGGGCAATACGGACAATACGAAATGAATTCTATTGATATCGCTAATTGTGCGATCCTTTGGAATGTTGTGTCGGCACATGTGGATTTAAAGACACGCGACCCGCAGTGTTTATGTATATTCTTTCCATAGCGACTGTACAACCAATCACAGGAGCGCTTTTTGTAATGCGGCCAATGAGAATCAAGATTGTATATGCCACGAGATAGACACTGAATCAATGTTTATTGGGGTGGAAAAGATGCCAGTATGCAAAATACGAATTCCGCTACGACAACCATGCTTTGAATAACATTGTAGTACAATTTGTTTTATTTATTCACAAATTTTACCAAGATGTTACGATAATGTTTCTTGCACAGAATATTACAATAGTAACTGTTATGAAATGGTTTTTCACTGTCTTATTGTGCTAACAACATTGTTACAGGTAATTTGCTAGCATGTTTTGTCTTTTATAACATGTCTTCCGCTTCGCGCATTATTCATTGTGCACGAGGGTGATGTTGGGTTTAAATATGGCTGTCAACACAAATGAGACGAGCGTGATCAAGCCTTAAGTGGCGAAACGCGTCGTGAGACTTTTTCCATCTGCCTGAATAAAATATAGTTACAGAAGCTTTGGGTGTCCCGCATTTCTTCGTAACTGAGGAGAATTTTGGATAGAATACGTTAGCCTGCCGGTGGCTATGCAGGACCGCCCACAGACAGCCAAACTCGTCTACCGGCAATAGTGGAGGACATATACATATATATATAAATGTTTTGTCATATAAAAACACAAACATTATATATACATATATGTTTATCTATACATATATATATAACATATAACTATTAACAGATTTTGATGGAGGGGTCGCAGCGGGCTGGAAAATCAGGCAAGGAGGCCGGATATAGTGAGCTATGCTGGGATTTATTCAACAGAAATGTCAGTGACCAGGCGGGTCGACAATAAACAAAGTAGTCCAGGGTGGATCCGAGTCCTTTTTCGGGGCTTGCTTCCGGAATCTTTGTTGGCGCTCCTGTGCTGGGTCTGGCGTCGGGGAGGAACCTCGGAGGGCAAACAAGAGAACAAGGTACCGTTAGTCCAGGCGGGGACTCGGTGAGCCTGCAGTCACCGACACCGGGGCAGTGTGGAAAGGAGCGAGAGGCGTGAGGAAGGGAGGTATCGGGAAAGAAGGGTTTAGATGAAGGAAAGGACGACAGCGAACAAGTGTCAGATACGTGCGTGAGGGGGGAGGAGGGCTTACTGCAGTGGGGGTGTTTTATATACAAATATACAGTGCAGTCTCTACAAGATTGGTGCCTAGGAGAGGATATATACACAATATACACAGAGGAATACGAGTACTCACACGGTCTGCCGTAACTCTCCAGTGAGTTACGGCTGCTCTCCAGCTACCTCCGAAGGAATCTTCCGACCATACGTCTTCTTCCAGGTTCTCCTCGTCTCCGTCTTCTGCGCCAGTCCGAGTGTCCTGATACGATGCTCCAACGGCGTTCTGGGCGTTGTGTTCGTTTTTCACTAGTTCTGCCGCTGCCTCAGGGGTGGGACTTCCGGGGTCGCAATGGAGTGCTTCCTGTCGACGGTGGCCACTGGTTGGTTCCTGCAATAGAGAGAGGGGCAGGGAGCTTCGAGTCATGTAGTGTAGTTCCTATTTTCCCAATAGGCCCTGCGCATTGGAATAACATAAACAGTAGTATCGACGTAGAAGTGCGGATCTTCCAGGCCTCTACTGACTATGCTAAACTTAATTGGGTTTGTTACCAACTAGCTTAGAGGTCACTGGAAACTTTCTTCTCTGAATAGGAAGTGATCAGCTTCCCTGGCACAGACAAGAAGGGATTCAGTTTTCCAACAACCATGCAACATGACAACTTTGCTCCTCAGATCAAGAGTCAATCTCTAGGGTCGTGTGAAACAATAGACAGTTATTTTACTCAGTCAGGTTGGTGCAGTTTACTTTCACAATATTTAGAGAATAGAGAGACGGGCGTTTGTCAATAAAAGGTTAACATTTATTGAACAGTCTTTCTTCTCGTAGTTGTTTGTGTCTGTAGGCCAGATTAACCACTTTTACCAATCAGGATGTGTTCTGTTAAAATGTAAAATTTGTGATACGTCTATCTCAATATCTGTTGTTGTATTCTCAGGTATTGGCTTTGGAATAGACCGTTTGTTAAGGTCTTTGATCTTAGCTAGGCCAAGACAGGATGTTTGGTGTATTGTGTCATTTAAAAACATCATTTGTTCTGGTATCATGCAGGTTCTGAATAGTGCTTCAAGGCCTTGTACCTGCCAATCTTTTGTACCCCAAATGGTTTGTGTTTCAATGTTATTTTTCCAATAATCAAAACCAAATGTCATCATTTTTTCATAAAATGCTTCTGAATATATCAATTTAGAATTTGTCAGCATTGTTTTCATTCCTGTTTTATCTAACAGTTTGTAATAAAACGTTTCTGCATCACTGGTGTTAAACCCTGAGAAGTATTTGAATTTCTCAAAAAATGCTTTAGAACTGCTTTTAGGTGGTGTACTACAATGTTCCCATTGATTATACTTAAAAACATTTCTAGGCTGTGCAGATTTATGCAAATAATGATCGCCATAATGTGTGTAGCAGAATAACTGATCATAACTAGACGAACCTTGTAAATAATCATGTTCTGTGAATCTAACTGACATTACTAAATCAGACATCATGTCATTAATACTGTTAAAGTCCCAATCATCAGAGAATGTACTAGGTTTTACAAAGTCACTTAAGGAAACCTTCAGTTGATGAGGATACTTCAGGATTTCGACCGGACCATAGATCTCATAGTCAGTTTTCTCCCATACTACCCCACCAGGTATTGGAATTGCTGTGACATTTACTGTTGACAGTTCTCTTTTCTTCACGTGGGATGATCTGTGTGGTTTGAGGACTAGGTTGATGTTCTGACTTGCTGTGTCTATTGTACTATATTTTCCCTCAATGAATTTTCCCAAACAAAGTACCATGATGAGCCAAAGCAGGAGGAAAAATACACCTAGACCGAACCAGAACTCTAACCAAGGGGAAATAAGGTAGATTTCCTTCAGTTGATGAAAGAGTTCCGTTGCTTTTTCTTTAAAAGTCTTTTTTGTTTCTGGCATCACTTCGGGGTCGTTTTGATCTTCAGAGAAGTTGTCGAAGTCGATGAAATAACCAGAGGCAGTTCTGCCAATTGTTGGGATTGTTCTTTCAATCTGTTTCTCGGTAGCTTTTTCTGATGCCATATTATTGTAGACTGGTGTTTCTTGATGAACTGTTTCAATCTGTGTCTCAAGAGGCACGAGTTCCATGGCATTATTGCATAGTCCTTCTCTGTGCACTGCAGGCTGATCGAATGTAATTAGTCTTTCAGTTTGAACCTCTTCGATTGTTGCAAGTTTGGGTATTCTGTTGTTTCTTGGGAGTCCACTGGGCCTACTGTTGATTACAGGCCACATGCTTGTGGTTTTACCAGGTCGATAGAAACGACTCTGTTCTCCTTTTTACCAGCAAGGGACGGTAGTACTACTGATCTTGTTCCGGTGACTGCCAAGACAGGTACTGCTTTTCTGTAAGAAGGCCCAAATTCCTTCTTCACCGCGATTTTTTCTCTGACTAGATCCCCAATCTTTGGAATCCAGACAGGCCTTGCTGGGGCTGTTGCTTGTGGTGCCTCATCAGTGGTATCTGGCTGTTGCTTTAACTTTATGTTGCTTAAGGATTTTCTTGTTTCATTCAGTTCCTGTAAAACAGCCAAACGATCTTTGATGTCAAAGTCTGTTTTCTTATCTTGTACCACCTATACCTGACTATCTAAGTCCTGAATTGTCATTCTAATTCCAAAAAATAGTTCGTATGGGCTGAAACCATTTAGAGATTTTCTTGGCAAATTGTTAAGACTGGTTTGGACACTTATTAAATGTTTGACCCACCCAGCGCCTGAACCTAATACCTTCGCTGTTATAGATCGCTTTATGTCCCGGTTTTTTCTTTCTACCACACTATTCCCTTCGGGGTGCGACGGACAAGAATACCGCAACCCAATTCCCATGCAGGCCTTCGAGCTCAGAGTGGTGCAAAGAGGGCGTTTGTGTCTGAGAGAATCAAGAGCAGTTTGAAGCTGCAGGTACGTTCTGAGGCAGTGTGCCTTTCGTGTTTTTCGTTTACATTGCCGGCGAAAAAAACCGTGGTTAGTTGCATTAAAGTGGGGCGTTTGTGCAAAAGAAGGAAGAGCTGTGGGCGAAGACAGCTGGAGTCATTTTTGAGAGACCCGGTCTGAAAAAACGGGCTTGCAAGCGCTATACTGCATTGTGAGTTGGACTTAGCTCTGTGTAAGGAGAGAGAGCATTGTGATTGACATTGGGCGCTTACATAGAGGAGAACCCTCTGAGACACAGGGCTAATCTCCTCTTTCTCCAATCTCCTCTTTTAGAACCCAAGGCTCACAACAACTCTTTCTCATCTATCATACCGAGATCAGAGGTAGAGCTTTGGCACAGGGGGAGAGGCCCTCACGAGTCCACTCCGCAACTGAAAAAAAAAAAATTGTATTAAGACCAAACCAAAAGGGAGCGCGATGAGATCTGGATTGATCAGGCAACATCCTAAATCTAACTCCACTCTGAGATCGCGGAAAAGAAAACTGGGGAAACCTGAGTCAACAATCCCAACAAACCCGATTAATCCCAAGGAACCCGGTTCAAGTGACCAAGAAAAAACAAACACAAATAATATAGAGGTCTCATCTCTTACAGTAATGGAAACAACTAAGTTGACCCCAACTCAACCGCCAAACATCAACGGTCAAGTCAAGGTCCCCGCTGCCTCACCTTCCCTAACTACTGCCCTCCGGCTACCACAACAACAACAACCACAAAAACAGGCACAGTTCAAATTTTCTCAAGTACCTCAAATGGAAAAATCCTTATCAACGGACCCAGCTAATCTTGTAATGATCGACGGCACACCGGCGAAGAAAAGGATATGTTCACACCAACCTAAAATTTACACAAAGTTCGCCTTTCTAAAAGACCCGGGAACAGCTATATTCTCAATGACTGGGAACATCAGAGGTCTTCAATCTCCACTTTTAAAAGACGAGCTCGACTCCAGCCATATGATCAGCAGCCAAATAGGCTTATCCACCCCAGTGGAAATTCAGTGTCAACCCACTCATGAGATAGCGACTGTCATTCCCATATCAACTACGCCGAAAATAAGAAGAGCAGTAGCATTCATCCCTCAGGAAGTTCTCAAATCAACCCCCTCCAAAACGTGGGGATTGACATCCGCTAGTCAAACCACCGAAAAAGACTGGAGTATACCAACTGAGGCAAGGTCTCCAAACACAGCGGCCGACTCACATCCAGTTCAGCAGTGTGAGACCCACTCTAGCAAGACCAGCCCCCATCACCTCGGTAAACAAAATGCTACAATGGAAATCAAGGTTTTGATACATAAAGAGGACGAAAGGGCAATTCAACAATCGCCCCACCCAGTTAGCAGTTCTCCAAACCCAACAAAAGACATCAGAGCGATTCGAGTAAAATCACCACTAGAAATTGAAGAGCAACAACACGGTACCAAATTGCCGCCAACGCTATTCACCTGCCCGGCTGCATCCAAGTCACTCCAGCTAATCTTAAGTAGCACCACCGAACAAACTATGGCGATCAATAAGCCTACAGTGCAAGGGGCCACCCTGGGCGGTACCTTATTATCGAATAATGATTTCTCGCCCACAAAAAACCTCCCTGACAATGATAATGACATGTCTTCTATAGCCGCACAGGAGTGGAAAGAACTAGTGGCGACCTATAACCGTCATCCATCTGAATGGAAGCCCACTGCCGATGCTTTGCCAAGATCCGAGAGAAGTCACAGTCCAGGAAAAACAGCTCTTGAATCAATTTGGGCGACAATCTTAAACACATTGCAACTCTCGGCTACAGCCCTGGAATTCCAATCTCAAAAAATGGACATACAGCTTTGTGTTTTACAGACAATGGCTGACTCAATTTCAGGAATTTACTGCAAAATCTCTGAACTAAATGGCCTCATAAGGAGGGGTCAAGATGCCGTCCTTGCGGCCAAACCAACACTATCACAACCACTATCTTGTGATCCAATTTTAGATAAACTATCATCTTTACCATTGATGTTGGGGGCACTAATAAGTGACCTAAAATCAGCAGTCTTACCAACCCATACATCACAAACCTCCGACTCACCCTTAGATGTCCCAACAACACAAACGGACCTATTTGAACATCCTATCGAGCGGAGGTCAAACATCATTACATCTTCAACCAAAATATTACCAACCAGACCGCTGGAATCTGAGCAAACCATCACGACTGCCATTACAGCCACACCTTTTTCAACACTCGTCCAGGAATCTTCTAAGGCCCGTAGAAAGAACAAAAGGAAAGGAAGGAATCGGGCTCAAAAAAGCTCAAATAAGATGACGGTAATATATTCTAATTCCTCCCCTTTAGTAGCGACTGCTACAGAGTCTGTTACAGAGTCTCCAACAGCCAACGTAGCACAACCCCCTCAGTATAAGGCATCCGGAACTGCATCTCCAGTATCCCCATTGGCACACTCAAAAGCAACAAGAATGGCTTCTACGAGACCTGCACACAAAAAAACTTAAGCAGAAAACCTTACAATTCACAAAAACTAAAGTGGCAGAAAACTCTATTAATCCGGAACCAACATCACCTGAACCCGTCCCAACACGAGGAAGAGTGGATACCGCCGTGGCTAACAACACTGAGTCCTCCCTACACTCGACACCTACATCGGTTAGTACCAACGGTAATCCGCACATAGCTAATAAACAACGTGAGCAATCAAACGCTTCAGTCATACCAGACCAAAGCAACCTTTTTCAATCAATTCAACAGGGTGTCAAGAGACCACTGTCGGACTCAACCAAACCACTGCTTGTGAACAGTCCAACAATACACATAGCCAATACTCAACGCGAGCAATCAAACGTTACAGTCATATCAGACTCAAGCAACCTTTCTCATCTAATCCAACAGGGTGTCAAGAGATCACTGTCGGACCCAACCAAACTACAGGTTGCGAACAATCCAACACCAATTCTTTTCATCCCGGAATATACATCTTGTGGCAGGAGTGACATACTGAATAGGGGAAACATAATAAGGCTAATGCACTCAATACCAAATTTATCAAACAACAGTTCATCTGATCTTCTGGCAATAGAATTCCAGCCAAACACCGAACCTCTTCGCCCTGAAATCACAAAAGCAACTTGGCTCTCACTTGAGACAGCACTTAAAATTATGGAAGAAATAGCGATGTTTCAGCTATGGGGAATAGAGCTGAGACTTGAAGAAAGACCTCGCTATCCTACTCCTTTTCTTCCTTTAGGCAGATCCCCAGCACAAAAAAGCACTACTTAAATATTAAAAGGAGCGAGAAGCAGCTCGCCTAGGCCGTGCTCCAGAGACCTAGAAAATCCCAACTCTGAACTAAACCAAAAGTTTAGCAGCTGTTCACCATGTAAAACTGGTCATAATTGGAACTTAATTCAACGCACATTCATAAATTCCACTATTAATAACTGACAGAAAGAGGGAAATATGGACATTAGAATTTGCTCTTGGAACATCAATGGTTTGGCGTCCAAAAGAATATCTAACTACATTTGACCTTATCTTGCTCCAAGAGACTTGGGAAGAAAAAGCATTCGAGCTCCAAGGATTCACGTCCTGCTGTATTCCAGCAAATAAAAACTCAACCTTTGGCCGAAGATCAGGCGGTCTGATGCTTTTTGCATCTATATCGTCAATAGGTGAAATCAAGGCAATGGATCTTTTTATCCCTCCCCCAAGTGTCATTCAGGCGGTAAAGGTCCCACTTTGGTTAAAGAAGCAGCCCCAAGCTGTAACCATAATTAATACATACCTCCATCCCAAAGACAAACAAAAAGGTGCGAAAGACCTAGCCAAACTGATGAAAAAAATAACGGAGGAAAGCGAGTCTGACTCATTCATCCTGACAGGGGACTTCAACATGCTCCTAATTAATAAAGAGCAACCTAGCGACCTTACTCGGGACCTGAACGTTGCATGGGCCGTGCCGACACAAGGCCACACAAAAAACAAGAACTTAACGAAGCACTCAAAACTTCTACTTCGTCACTTGGAACAACTCAACTTAAGGGCCCTGAATGGCCGCTACCCTGGTGATGATCCACCAGTTGCCACCTTTCATGCGAATAATCAATCTTCCCATCTCGACTACATGTTCACATCGCTAAACATGCTTTGTCGGGTAAAGTCCTTTCGAATAGGTACGACCGACCTCAGTGATCACCTGCCACAAGAGGCCACAATAAATGCCACTTCCCATCTGGGACTTGAAACATTCACAGGCCTCGACACAGATATGGCCCCAAATTTAAGGTGGCTTCGCTGTACCGCCGAGAACATCGATTCAATTAGCTCCATGGCGAAAAATCTCTTCTCCCAAGCCACCAGCTATGCATCCAAGGGATCGGACGTCTGGGACACTTTCATCAAAACCATCAGGGAGCAAATGGTAAAAAAGGTTCCCACCAAGCTACATCACCAACAGTTGCCCCTTGGTGGGACTCACTCATGTCCAGAAATGAAACTACAAAAAAGATTAGTAAATCAATTACTGAGACAATTGCGAAAGGACCCCACAAATCATAGCTTGCAAACTGCCCTACGGGAAGCTAAAACAAAATTGAAACAGACAAAATGGGGCAATCAGCAGCGAAGGAACGAAGATCTATGGTCGAAACTAGTGCACGAGGGGAAGCTGAAGAACAGCTCCAGATTCTGGCAAGTGGTTAAAAGAATACAGAATCCGGACCTTCCAGGTCAGAACTCGCACATAACGGAAGAAGTATGGTCGAAATACCTACAGGAGCACTTCAACAACGATGGGGCCATAGACAAAGTTACTACAAATAAACCTTCTTTAACACCTACAAAACATAACAAAAAAGTAAACCTCAACCACTACACCCCCACAAACCCCCGTGAAATGGGGGAACACATTGCCATGAATACACTAAAAACTGATAAAGCTAAATTGGATAAAAACTTAACAAAAGCACCTGAGTCAGGGCCCAAGCCAATTCGCCCATCAGACATCCAACGACAAACATCAAGGGGGCGACCAACCGGAGCTCCTGGGCCGAACGGCCTACCACCTATGCTCTACAAATCAGATGCCGAATTTTGGAGCGCAGCCTTAGCACCAGTGTTTAACAGTATCAGACTCTCACAGACCCTTCCTGAGTCCTGGCACGGTTCAATCATTAGCCCGATACACAAACAAGGTAGCAAGAGGCTTCCAAACAACCACAGCCTCATTGCTCTCATAGACGTGGAGGCAAAATACTTTGCTGGCCTTATCCTGGAGGAGTTAACATCATGGGCAACTGAGAATTCCATCATGCCAATTAACCAAACGGGTTTCTGTAAAGGCCAAGGGACCACAACCAATCTAATGGCACTATCACTGCTGATGGAAGCAGCAAAAGAAACTAAGTCATCTCTATTCTTTTCATTTATTGATTATACAGCTGCATTTGACCACGTGGACCGAAACAAACTTTGGATGAAATTGGACAAACTGGGAATACCTAAACACCTATTAGACTTCCTAATACTGCTCCACACAAACACCTGGATTAAAATTAAACTTGGGGCTGGAACACATCTTTCAAAACCCATAACGACAACAAAAGGACTGAAACAGGGATGTCTACTTGCACCGATCCTATTCAATCTTTTTTTAGCCGACTTACCTGGGCAACTAGACAAATGCTCCAATCACGCACCAAAACTAGGGAAAATCATCCTCTCAAACCTGTTATATGCGGATGACCTGTTGCTGATAAGTCGGACTCCAATGGGCCTCCAACATCTTTTGAACATAATCAATGCCTTTTCAGAAAAAAATGCCCTACAAATAAACTTCAATAAATCAAAGGTGATGACTGTGAACTATAAGAAAAAAAAGAACCCTTGCTGGCACTTGAATGGCGAAAAGCTTGACCAGGTTACCACATATAAGTACCTGGGAGTAATCCTGGACTCAAATAACACTTCAAGGGCGCAGTTTAAATCTTTGCGAGGGAAGGCTATAATGACTTATATGGCTCTAAAAACATTGAAGGGTAAATTACCTGATCTGACACTGAAACCTCTTCTCGATCTATTGAGTGCCAAATTAAAACCGACTCTCACATATGGGAGTGAATCACACCATGGTAAGGACGCGGCGTTACTGGACACTCTCATTGCCAATTCATACAGGGCTATTTTCAATCTTCCCAAGTACGTTTCCCCGGCTCAGATTCGACTAGAATTCGGTATCCTGAAACAAACTCTAGAGAGGCGGAGCGTGTATGCAACAAACTGGCATAAAATTCGCAATGCAGATGCTGGATCTCTATGTGCAAACCTATGGGAAGAACTACTTCGGCACCGCAACCTTGCGCCGAGAGCCTACTTATATGAATCGCTCAAAGTTCTAGGCCTGACTGAAACCTGGGAAACATCAATGGATCTCTTGTCCTTTAAAAAAGTAGCTAAAAAATCAGCTAGCATCATCTCAGCGATAGAAGACAAGAAAGACCTAGCAAACCGAGCACATGGATGGCTAACGGTGGGAGCTTATGAAAAACTGCGGCCACAAGCGTACTTCAGTATCGGCATGAAAATAAATGTTAAAGAAAAATTCCTAAAATTACGACTTGGTGTAATTCCCATACTTCCACATCTTCCACCTTGGGAGAGAAATAACCCTTCACAACAGTGTCGCATGTGCAAAACCGGCAAGGAAGACATAATTCATGTGATTTGCATCTGCCCTAGCATAAAGGACCTGAGGTTCATTCTCTTACGTCCTTTTTTTAACTTTTATGCCGTCCGGACCTGCAGACAGGCAGCCATATTGTGCTTTTCTACTAGCGACACTAAATTGAACTGTCAAGTTGTGAAGTTCTTTGACCTAATAAGAAAGAGACTTAACCATGCCATATGAACTTTTAATCCTATGATGCTAACCATATAACTGTTAACATCACTGTAATTTTATGCACCTTATTTTTTGTTTTTTGTTTGTTTGTTACGTTAAAGCAAAAATTACTATGGACACTTTTCAATTTTGTAAAGATTTTAATTAATCATATACAAATAAATATTTTACTTACTTACTTACTTACAATTCCCTTGCTGGCCATGGCCTCCCTATAAGCTCGAGAGCTGAAAGCAGGACCCTGGTCAGAATGGAACGTGGTAATTGCGTATGTGCCGATAAAGACTTGCAGATCTTTTATAACCGTTCTAGCGTCAGCCGAGCGCTGGAGGCCACATTTTTTAAGTGTGTTTAGCCTTAACTGATTAATAGGACGCAGGATGGGGTGTAGACAGCGTTACGCTGTTTCTGATTGGTAGCGGGTAGCATGGTTCACTACTGCGATCCCTGTTTCAGTTTTCACAGTTGTTTGCATATATTTGGTGTTGTACACTCATTCCCGGCCACCAGTATACTGATTGTAATTCAGTCAGGGATTCCTTGATGTTTCTGTGCCTAGGACCCAAACCCATGTGTGCGTCTGCTATTAAAAATATTCTCCTGTTCGTGTTTGGAATTACCCTATCCCCCACTCCAGGGATTCGAGCAAAAGGAACGGAGTTTGCATCGATTACGTATGCATAATTGAGTGGATAGTTCACGGGTAGTGCTGCACAGTCGCCTTTTACGGCCGTTTTTACTGCCAGCATGGTTTCCCCGTCTATGTATTTTTCTGTACGCTTTTTTGTGGCTACGGAAGCCGGTTTAGTTGCTTCCGCTATGGCTGTAATAGCCAATTAATTCCCTGCAACGTGAACGCCATCACGTTGAAGACTCTGTGCGTGTATCACGTGAGTCTTTTGTAGTTCTTTCTGTAAAAGAGCTACCTGTTTCCAGAGCAATTTATGCTTTATTGTGGCACCTGTGTCATCTTTGTAATCGTTTTCAATCCAACTCTGCAGTTTATTATTGTAAGAGTTGACGCAGAAATGAGAATCGCACACGATAAGTGTCGGGAATTCACGTTCTGCATTTTCGAGCGCCATCTTCAAACATCTGATTTCAGCTCTCCGAGCCGAACAGTTTCTCAATGATTCTGTTTTTGTTACTTTCGGTCTGAATTTACCGCACAGCCAACGACCTTTAATAATCGCACAGGCTCCATCGTAGGATTTGCTCTCTACGTTGAAATGCTGTACAAATCTATTTGTATAGATTATACAGGCGTATTGTGGGAGAGGCAGAAGTTTGATTGGCAGAGGATATTCTTCTTCATATTCTAAATCATTCAGTTCTTCAAATTGCGGAGCGAAATAGTATCTCACATCTTCCGCTCCTACAGAATCTACACACTGTATCCATTTCGGATCCAGTGACACTGTAGGCAGGTTTACTGGGCTGAATAGCGCCTCGAAGGCGGATTCCGCTGTGAGGATATTAATCCGTTTGCCGTGTGCTAGTTCTCGTTCATTTGCTAATGCGATTTGCACTGCTTTCACAGTTCTTTCTGTGAGACTGAATGCTTTTTCTGCTTGTGTGTACAAGTGAGATTTAATTGAAATTGGTATCTTTTCACCCTCATTAGAGGTCAGGTACGTGAATCCGCATCTTCCTGGGATGACTCGGATTACAAGACCGCGTGTGTTGTCACGTGTATCTAATTTTGTTTTAGCTAACATGTCTGTTTGCAGTGATCTCAAAATTTCTGTGTGTTTTTGAGTCCAATTGATTTGTTTAAAATCAGGTTTAATTAGTTCGTAGAGAGGTTTAACCCTCTCTGCGTAATTTAGAATGTAAGTTCTTCCGAAATTCAGAAAACCTAGAATGGATTGTAAATTCTTCAGCGTTTTTGGAGCTTGGAGTACAGCGCACTTCTCTAAGAAGTTGTCCGCTAGGCTTTTTCCTTCACTTGATAATTCGTACCCTAAGAATAGTACTGTCAGATGGGCAATTCGAGACTTTTTAAAGTTGAATTTGTAACCCTCTGCTGTGAACCCAAGTATAATGGTGTTCACTCTTTTCAAGTGAGTATCCAAGTCGTCGTCTGTGAGATAGATATCATCTACGTAAGATAATGCCTCATCATCATATATTTGTAGTAACTCTGTTACCCTAGCTGAGAATAGTCCTGGGCTGTTCTTGAACCCCTGTGGGAGTCGACAGAATTTTTCTGCGACCCAAATGCTGAGAAAGCGGTCAAGTATCTGCTTTCTGGTGCAATGTTTTGACAAAAGAAACCATTAGATATGTCTAATGTTGTTTTATATTTTTTCCTAACTATGTTATTCATTAGGGCAGCACTATGCGAATTTTGTACTGCAAATGTTTTACAACATGCATTAAGGTGTCTGCAGTCCAAAACTAGACGATATGAATTGTCTGGTTTGGAGGTTTGGAGACAAGAAACAAAGGATTGTTCATTTGAGAGGTGCATGTTTCAATCACCCCCTGGTATTCAAGTTGATCTAAGATCTCCCTGACTTGTTTTTTAGCTTCTTGCTTAATGGGATACTGCCGTTGGGCAGTTGGTTCACTTTTTTAACTGGATTTTGTGAGGAGGTGAGTCCTCATCCCATCCTACATGATTTTTATATAATGCCGGTGCCTGGGCTACTGCCCATTTCCTTGCATAAGTATATTTTTTGTGAATCGGAATGTGATTCGAGAAGGCAGGCATAATCATTTCTTCGCCACGAGGGCACTCCCTGACAAACTCTGGGGGCCAATCTTTTTCAGCTAACAGAATATCATACCCTTTTGAGAGTTTATCCCAAAATAGACCCTTTATTTTCCTAGTCTTATCACCCTCTATACGCAATGTTATTTTGTATATCTTATGGGGCTCGCTAAGTCTGGTGTCGGCAGTTTCAACCTGAATGTATTAATTTGTGTCCACTGTCTCCAGATGACTCATCAAGATCTTGCAGGCTATACTGATTTCTGCTGCACTGTCCAACATTGTCAATGCCCACTCCCCGTTTTTCAACTGTGTCCTCAGTATTCTCGGCATGGTTGATTACTCTAATACTGGCTACCTTCTTTATTGGAAATTGAGATTTTTTACTCTGAGCAGGTTCCTTGTCTTTGGACTTGGTGTGCTCTCCTGGGTCTGACCGTCCTCTTCTTTCCGATTTCTGCGAAAAAGATCGAGAGGGACGTGTATCAATACTTTGATATCTATCAGGTTTTTTCAAATTATCCCTATTTCTAAGGTTATATCTTTTCTCAGAGGGCTCCCTCTGGGGAGACTGGTGTTCTCGAGTCGGAGTTCTTTCCCTCCATCGAGGAGACCTTCCTCTGGACTGGAAAACTTTTTCCTTGGGAGTGGATTGTTTATTTCCATCCCAGCTCTTTTTAGGAGTGTTTGAATTATTTTTAATAAATAATTTTTCAGGATTTTCAAGCAGTTGGGGCTTTACCGGTTTTCCACCCAAGCTGTCTCTACCTAATTCTTCATAGCATTTTTCTATGATTCTGGCAAGCTCAACTGGCTGATCTGTTATATCTGTTTCCTTCAACTTCTGGCGGATCGCCACAGATGCTGCTTCTCGCTTTATGTTGGCTAATAATATAGCCGAGACCTGCTTGAAGTCTTTCAGTAATTTCATACCAAGATTTAAAGCGGGCTCTGGACCGTATTCATTTTGAATCTGTTTTAGCACTTCTGGTATTACCGCCATAGACGGAACACTGTGTGTTTTTGTGTAAATGGAAGCAAAGACTGTACCCCAAGTGTTGCAGTCCTCTATGTGTGGTGCGATTCCCATAGGAAGGCAGATGGTCAAGATTCTGTGTTTCTCTATAGGGGTAGTATCAGGAAATACTGCCGCTATTTGAGTGATTTTCTGTGCTAACCAGAAAGGAATTTGTTCCCGTTTTACGGGTGTTTTACAAAGACATGACTGTATGTTCTGTGGTGTAATTTTATTAGTGTTCGCCTGATGAGGGGTCAGCTGTGGTACATTAACAGCTGGTTGGACTGTTGCAGTCCGCATTACATATTGGACTAATTGCCTATGTATTTTTATAAGGGTTTTTAGCTGTACTAACAGCTCTTCTCTAGACATTTTTGCAATGTCCGGATGTGGTGTGTAGCTGGCTAGAACCGGCCACGTTGCTCCTGGTCTACCTAGTGGACCGAGCCTGGTTATGTGATTATTATGTTTTAGGGCGCCATTAAACCAGAACAGGTGCTCTTGGAATTTTAGTGGGATTTCAGTCTCCTCGAAAGGAGCGTACTCTTCCGGAGGTTTCTCTATTTTGTAATAGTGAAACTCTTTTGTTCTAGCGTTTGCCGCTGGAAAGTTTATCCATGAATAGAATACCTCTGTCTGCCGATGTTCGTGTGCCTCTATCACGAAAATTACTGTACCACCTTGTGGTGTCAGTCCGTTTTCTATAAGTTTTAAAGTTATAGATTTTCTTAAGTGGACCGGGATGATAATTGCATCCGGGTCTGTGTCTTCGGGACCCTGTTGAGTCGCATCTGCTGCGCCTCCAGTGGTTCCGTTTTCTAAGTCTGACATTTTATAAATGCAGGTTTTGCAGAGTAGGTCTCCAAGGAGACAAAGATTAGGTGCACAATATTTTGGAACACTGTATCCTTCAACGTTGAATAAACCAGAGCTTTACATAGGAATCTCTTCCTACTGAGTTCGGGCGGATTTTAACCTTTCACCCACTCCAGATGTCTATTGGAGTATTTACGGGAGAAAGGGGTCTGTGTGAAATATGCACGACTGAGTTACTCTAACGTCTTGCGTTAGTTTATCGCCTTACCAAACGTTGGGCGCCATGTAGTGTACTTCCTATTTTCCCAATAGGCCCTGCGCATTGGAATAACATAAACAGTAGTATCGACGTAGATGTGCGGATCTTCCAGGCCTCTACTGACTATGCTAAACATAATTGGGTTTGTTACCAACTCCCTCAGAGGTCACTGGAAACTTTCTTCTCTGAATAGGAAGTGATCAGCTTCCCTGGCACAGACAAGAAGGGATTCAGTTTTCCAACAACCGTGCAACATGACAACTTTGCTCCTCAGATCAAGAGTCCATCCCTAGGGTCGTGTGAAACAATAGACAGTTATTTTACTCAGTCAGGTTGGTGCAGTTTACTTTCACAATATTTAGAGAATAGAGAGACGGGCGTTTGTCAATAAAAGGTTAACATTTATTGAACAGTCTTTCTTCTCGTACAAGAGAAATGAATTGCCACAATTGCAAGACTTGTTATTATAAAAAGTACGTACAGTAAGATAAGTATTGCGAAATAATACTGTAAAAGCATTGATATGGTTTCTTAGCCATACAATGGTTTAAAAGGAATAAAACATATATACATTCATATATACATTAGGCTAAAATACTCAATTGGTGCTTCTAACTACGCCTACCCCAGTGTACCTGACCTAAGCCTAATACTTGGGAGGGGAGGAAGTAAGTAGCTTTAAGTTAAGTTGGTTTTGCCAAGGTTTGCTTCAAGAATTCTCTCTCAAGGGTTTAGTCAACACCATACCTCTGGAATAGAATGATGGAGGTCTGGTATCTCCCTCAGGGCTCGATATCCCAGTCACCCGCAAGGGTAGACCAGAAACGCTGGAGCTGGATTTCTCGGCAGGAGAAAGGCAGCGTCTCTTCTTCAGCGCGTCGAGGAGGAGAAGGAGGGGGGACAGCGTCCGCGGGCCGCTTGCATCTGCTGGGCTCTTGCAGAGGGACGGCTGTTCAGCTCCTAAGTTCACCACACCATCGTTCGCTAGTTAGCAGCGATAGCAGTAGCGATAGCAGCTATGATATCTTCAGCATAACAGCAGCTTCAGGCGACGGGCAACAGGGGGCTTGCTTCACGAACAGCAACGAGACAGCAGCGTTTGCTTAAGGCAACGTTGGTAATATTTATACCTGAAAGGTGCCTTGTTGACGTAAGTTTGCTGGACATAAGACGTCAATAAAGATGTCACTAGGAAGTGATCGTCTATCAGTGCTCATTAGAGTTCTATTACTATTCAAAACACAGCAAGCGGGGATTTCCAGGTTTGCTGAGTTTTTATCTTGTTGAAGAACTCAGAGTGTTAATCTAGGAATCTCAGATAGTGACTTCTGCTCTGTCATTGCACTAATTGGTTGCAAAGGAAGTGGCAGAGAAAGCTATTCTGGAATGTGGCTCTGTTCGTGTGAGGCCAGAGATGAGTTACTGAATATTGCACTCGAACGGTTATGCCAATATAGGGAATAAATGGATTTATAGCCGAATAGGGGCATAAGGTCACAGTATCGATCAGGATCCTAGATAAGCACGCAACACCCACTCCACGAATTCATGTCCATCAAATTACTAAAACTAGAGCAATAAGATGCATGTGTAACATTGCCCACCCCAAAATACATATATGCATTTGAAATAGGCGTATATTGTAATACGTGAAAATATAGGTACTGTACGTTTTTGAAGCATAGGAATCATTCAAAAATTATAGCATATGAAATCAATGAACGATTATGCAAAAGAATTACACATGAAATATCTCTGAAACAGAAGAAGGGCGAGATAAATCATCACATATAAATGCATTGCAATAAATGTGCTAGAGGCTGGTGTAAAGTTATTATGTCTCTAGATGTGTTTAGAAATAGAAGTTGAAGCTTCTGTTCTCTAAGAATAGTTTTTACCTTAAACAAAGAATTTTTTTCGTGCCAAAAAGGAGAATATTAAAAAGTGTTCAATTCAAAAGAATTATTGCTTGAACGGGGAAATTAGAGTTCCAACGCTTTTAGCAGTTTTTGTTGTTCAAAACTGAAGGCCGAATTCAAAGTTCATGGGAACGCTGTGTGTCGGAAAGCTTCTCCAAAGTTATTGTTTCTGTTCGGGTGAGAACATCATATCAGACAGGCTCTCAAAGAATTGGTCAACAAAATCAGGTGACAGTTCGACCAAATTCGATAGTGCTGTAACTTGGCAGGTGTGAGAATGATTGCTGTCATCATAGTCTGGATCAGCAATGCTCACAGAAGGTCATACCTGGGTGATGTTGCTTTTGTCACTCGCTCCAATGTTACCACCTAGTCGTAGCACAGGAGTCTCAACGAATGCCGTCATCAGGATTGGTAGCCGCTGGGGACAACACAATGCGTGAGCCGTTATCGGACTGAGCAAAGTATCGACGTCCATTGGTACTGCTGATGGAAGTGAAAGACAGATGTCCAACACGCACTCATCTCCGCATAGCATACATCAAAGTACCGGTAAGATACAGGTCTGCCATATAGGTCTGAATGAAAGGAACCAGGTCATGTTTAGATCTCTCAGCCTGGCCAATCCAAGGACTCTAGTTATTCTGTCCCGGTAGCGCATTGCTAGGATTGTCTCTTCCATTCCCATAGGAGCTATGTCTGAGCTGTGGCTTGCCATAACGAAGCAGGAGGGTCAAAAATAAAATCCCTGCTACAAGTCCCAAAAATAGGGGTATGCCGCCAAAAACAGAGTGGACAAAATTAGGAACGATTCCCAGAATTGCTTGAAATGGTGTTAGCAGTCCCGTAAAAATCGTCTTAAATATGCCTGGGATGCCTGTGGCACTAGACATGTTAAGGAGTTGGCTAAGCATTTCTACGAAATGCACGGGGCAATTTGTTGATAAAAGGTCATGAACCTCCGTAGCTGTCCTTGCAATTAGAAGATCATACATCTCTTTTGATGACGTTATGGGCACTGTTGTCTGCAAAAGCACAGACTTCATTTTGCTTAAAGTATCAATTCGTATAGAATAGAGATTCAGACCAGAATATATTCTGGAGGACAGAGTCATTAACCCATTGTCCACTACAGAAAGTGATTTCTCCAAATTAATACAATCAATTTCTCGTATTTTCTCTGCTGTTTCAATTTGTGTGACTTTCCAAGCCTCGTTGTACGCAGCATAGATACTGGTCGCTATGAAACGCTTTTGGCGCTGTTTGCGTGGTCCCATAATAAAATCGCGCAAATCAGCACCATCTTTTAGTAAAGACAAGTGTTGCTTAATTTCAGCCAGTGTGGATGTTCCTAGCCATTCGAGGCAGAGTTTACCTACACTGTATGTTGTTACTATCCCTGGATGTTGTCTCTTGGAGTATCTAGGGTCTTGTCTGGTCATTTTTAACCCCTGTGTTTTGTTCAGGAATCTATCTTGACAGTTGTTTGTGTCTGTAGGGCAGATTAACCACTTTTACCAATCAGGATGTGTTCTGTTAAAATGTAAAATTTGTGATACGTCTATCTCAATATCTGTTGTTGTATTCTCAGGTATTGGCTTTGGAATAGACCGTTTGTTAGGGTCTTTGATCTTAGCTAGGCCAAGACAGGATGTTTGGTGTATTGTGTCATTTAAAAACATCATTTGTTCTGGTATCATGCAGGTTCTGAATAGTGCTTCAAGGCCTTGTACCTGCCAATCTTTTGTACCCCAAATGGTTTTTGTTTCAATGTTATTTTTCCAATAATCAAAACCAAATGTCATCATTTTTTCATAAAATGCTTCTGAATATATCAATTTAGAATTTGTCAGCATTGTTTTCATTCCTGTTTTATCTAACAGTTTGTAATAAAACGTTTCTGCATCACTGGTGTTAAACCCTGAGAAGTATTTGAATTTCTCAAAAAATGCTTTAGAACTGCTTTTAGGTGGTGTACTACAATGTTCCCATTGATTATACTTAAAAACATTTCTACGCTGTGCAGATTTATGCAAATAATGATCGCCATAATGTGTGTAGCAGAATAACTGATCATAACTAGACGAACCTTGTAAATAATCATGTTCTGTGAATCTAGCTGACATTACTAAATCAGACATCATGTCATTAATACTGTTAAAGTCCCAATCATCAGAGAATGTACTTGGTTTTACAAAGTCACTTAAGGAAACCTTCAGTTGATGAGGATACTTCAGGATCTCGACCGGACCATAGATCTCATAGTCAGTTTTCTCCCATACTACCCCACCAGGTATTGGAATTGCTGTGACATTTACTGTTGACAGTTCTCTTTTCTTCACGTGGGATGATCTGTGTGGTTTGAGGACTAGGTTGATGTTCTGACTTGCTGTGTCCATTGTACTATATTTTCCCTCAATGAATTTTCCCAAACAAAGTACCATGATGAGCCAAAGCAGGAGGAAAAATACACCTAGACCGAACCAGAACTCTAACCAAGGGGAAATAAGGTAGATTTCCTTCAGTTGATGAAAGAGTTCCGTTGCTTTTTCTTTAAAAGTCTTTTTTGTTTCTGGCATCACTTCGGGGTCGTTTTGATCTTCAGAGAAGTTGTCGAAGTCGATGAAATAACCAGAGGCAGTTCTGTCAATTGTTGGGATTGTTCTTTCAATCTGTTTCTCGGTAGCTTTTTCTGATGCCATATTATTGTAGACTGGTGTTTCTTGACGAACTGTTTCAATCTGTGTCTCAAGAGGCACGAGTTCCATGGCATTATTGCATAGTCCTTCTCTGTGCACTGCAGGCTGATCGAATGTGATCAGTCTTTCAGTTTGAACCTCTTGGATTGTTGCAAGTTTGGGTATTCTGTTGTTTCTTGGGAGTCCACTGGGCCTACTGTTGATTACAGGCCACATGCTTGTGGTTTTACCAGGTCGATAGAAACAACTCTGTTCTCCTTTTTACCAGCAAGGGACGGTAGTACTACTGATCTTGTTCCGGTGACTGCCAAGACAGGTACTGCTTTTCTGTAAGAAGGCCCAAATTCCTTCTTCACCGCGATTTTTTCTCTGACTAGATCCCCAATCTTTGGAATCCAGACAGGCCTTGCTGGGGCTGTTGCTTGTGGTGCCTCATCAGTGGTATCTGGCTGTTGCTTTAACTTTATGTTGCTTAAGGATTTTCTTGTTTCATTCAGTTCCTGTAAAACAGCCAAACGATCTTTGATGTCAAAGTCTGTTTTCTTATCTTGTACCACCTATACCTGACTATCTAAGTCCTGAATTGTCATTCTAATTCTGAACAATAGTTCGTATGGGCTGAAACCATTTAGAGATTTTCTTGGCAAATTGTTAAGACTGGTTTGGACACTTATTAAATGTTTGACCCACCCAGCGCCTGAACCTAATACCTTCGCTGTTATAGATCGCTTTATGTCCCAGTTTTTTATTTCTACCACACTCTTCCCTTCGGGGTGCGACGGACAAGAATACCGCAACCCAATTCCCATGCTCGCCATGGCCTCCCTATAAGCTCGAGAGCTGAAATCAGGACCCTGGTCAGAATGGAACGTGGTAATTGCGTATGTGCCGATAAAGACTTGCAGATCTTTTATAACCGTTCTAGCGTCAGCCGAGCGCTGGAGGCCACATTTTTTAAGTGTGTTTAGCCTTAACTGATTAATAGGACGCAGGATGGGGTGTAGACAGCGTTACGCTGTTTCTGATTGGTAGCCGGTAGCATGGTTCACTACTGCGATCCCTGTTGCAGTTTTCACAGTTGTTTGCATATATTTGGTGTTGTACACTCATTCCCGGCCACCAGTATACTGATTGTAATTCAGTCAGGGATTCCTTGATCTTTCTGTGCCTAGGACCCAAACCCATGTGTGCGTCTGCTATTAAAAATATTCTCCTGTTCGTGTTTGGAATTACCCTATCCCCCACTCCAGGGATTCGAGCAAAAGGAACGGAGTTTGCATCGATTACGTATGCATAATTGAGTGGATAGTTCACGGGTAGTGCCGCACAGTCGCCTTTTACGGCCGTTTTTACTGCCAGCATGGTTTCCCCATCTATGTATTTTTCTGTACGCTTTTTTGTGGCTACGGAAGCCGGTTTAGTTGCTTCCGCTATGGCTCTAATAGCCAATTAATTCCCTGCAACATGAACGCCATCACGTTGGAGACTCTGTGCGTGTATCACGTGAGTCTTTTGTAGTTCTTTCTGTAAAAGAGCTACCTGTTTCCAGAGCAATTTATGCTTTATTGTGGCACCTGTGTCATCTTTGTAATCGTTTTCAATCCAACTCTGCAGTTTATTATTGTAAGAGTTGACGCAGAAATGAGAATCGCACACGATAAGTGTCGGGAATTCACGTTCTGCCTTTTCGCGCGCTATCTTCAAACATCTGATTTCAGCTCTCCGAGCCGAACAGTTTCTCAATGATTCTGTTTTTGTTACTTTCGGTCCGAATTTACCGCACAGCCAACGACCTTTAATAATCGCACAGGCTCCATCGTAGGATTTGCTCTCTACGTTGAAATGCTGTACAAATCTATCTGTATAGATTATACAGGCGTATTGTGGGAGAGGCAGAAGTTCGATTGGCAGAGGATATTCTTCTTCATATTCTAAATCATTCAGTTCTTCAAATTGCGGAGCGAAATAGTATCTCACATCTTCCGCTCCTAGAGAATCTACACACTGTATCCATTTCGGATCCAGTGACACTGTAGGCAGGTTTACTGGGCTGAATAGCGCCTCGAAGGCGGATTCCGCTGTGAGGATATTAATCCGTTTGCCGTGTGCTAGTTCTTGTTCATTTGCTAATGCGATTTGCACTGCTTTCACAGTTCTTTCTGTGAGACTGAATGCTTTTTCTGCTTGTGTGTACAAGTGAGATTTAATTGAAATTGGTACCTTTTCACCTTCATTAGAGGTCAGGTACGTGAATCCGCATCTTCCTGGGATGACTCGGATTACAAGACCGCGTGTGTTGTCACATGTATCTAATTTTGTTTTAGCTAACATGTCTGTTTGCAGTGATCTCAAAATTTCGGTGTGTTTTTGAGTCCAATTGATTTGTTTAAAATCAGGTTTAATTAGTTCGTAGAGAGGTTTAACCCTCTCTGCGTAATTTAGAATGTAAGTTCTTCCGAAATTCAGAAAACCTAGAATGGATTGTAAATTTTTCAGCGTTTTTGGAGCTTGGAGTACAGCGCACTTCTCTAAGAAGTTGTCCGCTAGGCTTTTTCCTTCACTTGATAATTCGTACCCTAAGAATAGTACTGTCAGATGGGCAATTCGAGACTTTTTAAAGTTGAATTTGTAACCCTCTGCTGTGAACCCAAGTATAATGGTGTTCACTCTTTTCAAGTGAGTATCCAAGTCGTCGTCTGTGAGATAGATATCATCTACGTAAGATAATGCCTCATCATCATATATTTGTAGTAACTCTGCTACTCTAGCTGAGAATAGTCCTGGGTTGTTCTTGAACCCCTTTGGGAGTCGACAGAATTTTACCTGCGACCCAAATGCTGAGAAAGCGGTCAAGTATCTGCTTTCTGGTGCAATGTTTTGACAAAAGAAACCATTAGATATGTCTAATGTCGTTTTATATTTTTTCCTAACTATGTTATTCATTAGGGCAGCACTATGCGAATTTTGTACTGCAAATGTTTTACAACATGCATTAAGGTGTCTGCAGTCCAAAACTAGACGATATGAATTGTCTGGTTTGGAGACAGGAAACAAAGGATTGTTCATTTGAGAGGTGCATGTTTCAATCACCCCCTGGTATTCAAGTTGATCTAAGATCTCCCTGACTTGTTTTTTAGCTTCTTGCTTAATGGGATACTGCCGTTGGGCAGTTGGTTCACTTTTTAACTGGATTTTGTGAGGAGGTGAGTCCTCATCCCATCCTACATGATTTTTATATAATGCCGGTGCCTGGGCTACTGCCTATTTCCTTGCATAAGTATATTTTTTGTGAATCGGAATGTGATTAGAGAAGGCAGGCATAATCATTTCTTCGCCACGAGGGCACTCCCTGACAAACTCTGGGGGCCAATCTTTTTCAGCTAACAGAATATCATACCCTTTTGAGAGTTTATCCCAAAATAGACCCTTTATTTTCCTAGTCTTATCACCCTCTATACGCAATGTTATTTCGTATATCTTATGGGGCTCGCTAAGTCTGGTGTCGGCAGTTTCAACCTGAATGTATTCATTCGTGTCCACTGTCTCCAGATGACTCATCAAGATCTTGCAGGCTATACTGATTTCTGCTGCACTGTCCAACATTGTCAATGCCCACTCCCCGTTTTTCAACTGTGTCCTCAGTATTCTCGGCATGGTTGATTACTCTAATACTGGCTACCTTCTTTTTTGGAAATTGAGATTTTTTACTCTGAGCAGGTTCCTTGTCTTTGGACTTGGTGTGCTCTCCTGGGTCTGACCGTCCTCTTCTTTCCGATTTCTGCGAAAAAGATCGAGAGGGACGTGTATCAACACTTTGATATCTATCAGGTTTTTTCAAATTATCCCTATTTCTAAGGTTATATCTTTTCTCAGAGGGCTCCCTCTGGGGAGACTGGTGTTCTCGAGTCGGAGTTCTTTCCCTCCATCGAGGAGACCTTCCTCTGGACTGGAAAACTTTTTCCTTGGGAGTGGATTGTTTATTTCCATCCCAGCTCTTTTTAGGAGTGTTTGAATTATTTTTAATAAATAATTTTTCAGGATTTTCAAGCAGTTGGGGCTTTACCGGTTTTCCACCCAAGCTGTCTCTACCTAATTCTTCATAGCATTTTTCTATGATTCTGGCAAGCTCAACTGGCTGATCTGTTATATCTGTTTCCTTCAACTTCTGGCGGATCGCCACAGATGCTGCTTCTCCCTTTATGTTGGCTAATAATATAGCCGAGACCTGCTTGAAGTCTTTCAGTAATTTCATACCAAGATTTAAAGCGGGCTCTGGACCGTATTCATTTTGAATCTGTTTTAGCACTTCTGGTATTACCGCCATAGACGGAACATCGTGTGTTTTTGTGTAAATGGAAGCAAAGACTGTACCCCAAGTGTCGCAGTCCGCTATGTGTGGTGAGATTCCCATAGGAAGGCAGATGGTCAAGATTCTGTGTTTCTCTATAGGGGTAGTATCAGGAAATACTGCCGCTATTTGAGTGATTTTCTGTGCTAACCAGAAAGGAATTTGTTCCAGTTTTACGGGTGTTTTACCAAGACATGACTGTATGTTCTGTTGTGTAATTTTATTAGTGTTCGCCTGATGAGGGGTCAGCTGTGGTACATTAACAGCTGGTTGGACTGTTGCAGTCCGCATTACATATTGGACTAATTGCCTATGTATTTTTATAAGGGTTTTTAGCTGTACTAACAGCTCTTCTCTAGACATTTTTGCAATGTCCGGATGTGGTGTGTAGCTGGCTAGAACCAGCCACGTTGCTCCTGGTCTACCTAGTGGACCGAGCCTGGTTATGTGATCATTATGTTTTAGGGCGCCATTAAACCAGAGCAGGTGCTCTTGAAATTTTAGTGGGATTTCAGTCTCCTCGAAAGGAGTGTACTCTTCCGGAGGTTTCTCTATTTTGTAATAGTGAAACTCTTTTGTTCTAGCGTTTGCTGCTGGAAAGTTTATCCATGAATAGAATACCTCTGTCTGCCGATATTCGTGTGCCTCTATCACGAAAATTACTGTACCACCTTGTGGTGTCAGTCCGTTTTCTATAAGTTTTAAAGTTATAGATTTTCTTAAGTGGACCGGGATGATAATTGCATCCGGGTCTGTGTCCTCGGGACCCTGTTGAGTTGCATCTGCTGCGCCTCCAGTGGTTCCGTTTTCTAAGTCTGACATTTTATAAATGCAGGTTTTGCAGAGTAGGTCTCCAAGGAGACAAAGATTAGGTGCACAATATTTTGGAACACTGTATCCTTCAACGTTGAATAAACCAGAGCATTACATAGGAATCTCTTCCTACTGAGTTCGGGCGGATTTTAACCTTTCACCCACTCCAGATGTCTATTGGAGTATTTACGGGAGAAAGGGGTCTGTGTGAAATATGCACGACTGAGTTACTCTAACGTCTTGCGTTAGTTTATCGCCTTACCAAACGTTGGGCGCCATGTAGTGTAGTTCCTATTTTCCCAATAGGCCCTGCGCATTGGAATAACATAAACAGTAGTATCGACGTAGAAGTGCGGATCTTCCAGGCCTCTACTGACTATGCTAAACTTAATTGGGTTTGTTACCAACTAGCTCAGAGGTCACTGGAAACTTTCTTCTCTGAATAGGAAGTGATCAGCTTCCCTGGCACAGACAAGAAGGGATTCAGTTTTCCAACAACCGTGCAACATGACAACTTTGCTCCTCAGATCAAGAGTCAATCTCTAGGGTCGTGTGAAACAATAGACAGTTATTTTACTCAGTCAGGTTGGTGCAGTTTACTTTCACAATATGTAGAGAATAGAGAGACGGGCGTTTGTCAATAAAAGGTTAACATTTATTGAACAGTCTTTCTTCTCGTACAAGAGAAATGAATTGCTACAATTGCAAGACTTGTTATTATAAAAAGTACATACAGTAAGATAAGTATTGCGAAATAATACTGTAAAAGCATTGATATTGTTTCTTAGCCATACAATGGTTTAAAAGGAATAAAACATATATACATTCATATATACATTAGGCTAAAATACTCAACTGGTGCTTCTAACTACCCCTACCCCAGTGTACCTGACCTAAGCCTAATACTTGGGAGGGGAGGAAGTAAGTAGCTTTAAGTTAAGTTGGTTTTGCCAAGGTTTGCATCAAGAATTCTCTCTCAAGGGTTTAGTCAACACCATACCTCTGGAATAGAATGATGGAGGTCTGGTATCTCCCTCAGGGCTCGATATCCCAGTCACCCGCAAGGGTAGACCAGAAACGCTGGAGCTGGATTTCTCGGCAGGAGAAAGGCAGCGTCTCTTCTTCAGCGCGTCGAGGAGGAGAAGGAGGGGGGACAACGTCCGCAGCCAGCTTGCATCTGCTGGGCTCTTGCAGAGGGACGGCTGTTCAGCTCCTAAGTTCACCACACCATCGTTCGCTAGTTAGCAGCGATAGCAGTAGCGATAGCAGCTATGATATCTTCAGCATAACAGCAGCTTCAGGCGACGGGCAACAGGGGGCTTGCTTCACGAACAGCAACGAGACAGCAGCGTTTGCTTAAGGCAACGTTGGTAATATTTATACCTGAAAGGTGCCTTGTTTGACGTAAGTTTGCTGGACATAAGACGTCAATAAAGATGTCACTAGGAAGTGATCGTCTATCAGTGCTCATTAGCCTCTTGGCTGCTAATGACAAGGGTAACTCATCATGGACTTTCCATTGATTTCAATGGAAAACAAAGGGGCCTTCAAATATTGCCTTAGCAGTAAAGGGGTTAAAGTTCTATTACTAATCAAAACACAGCAAGCGGGGATTTCCAGGTTTGTTGAGTTTTTATCTTGTTGAAGAACTCAGAGTGTTAATCTAGGAATCTCAGATAGTGACTTCTGCTCTGTCATTGCACTAATTGGTTGCAAAGGAAGTGGCAGAGAAAGCTATTCTGGAATGTGGCTCTGTTCGTGTGAGGCCAGAGATGAGTTACTGAATATTGCACTCGAACGGTTATGCCAATATAGGGAATAAATGGATTTATAGCCGAATAGGGGCATAAGGTCACAGTATCGATCAGGATCCTAGATAAGCACGCAACAGAGTCACAGGAGGACGGCTGAAAGGGCTGGTGCTTGGTACCCCAGATATCGGTATGTTTTTAGGGGGGTCCAATCCTGGGGGGGAGAAAGCGGGACCGGATCACACAGATACATAGTTTAATTTACATTAATTATTTTTATTATTGTTTTTTAATTTGATATTGCAAAAAATACAAATATAAATATATGTGTATTTAGATAAATGTAAAAAAAATGTTATATTACAAACCATTAAAACAAATTAATAAAATATAAAAAGCTATAAAACAAAATATAAATTATTTCAACTATTTAAAAAATTCTATGTATAAACAAATGGTATAAAATTAACCTCTTCCATGCGTCGGACGCCCCCCGGCTGTCTGACGTCACGGTGGGCATGTGCATCGGACAGCCGGGGGCTGTCCAATCTGCGTCCCTGTCAAATTCCGCCGCACTGCGCCGGAATTTCCGCAGCGGCGAAGCGGTTAAACAGAGAATTATTACTAATATGCATTTTTCAACAACTTAAAAAATAAGTATTTAAATTGGAAAATGTACCATACACTATTCCTATTCCAGTCTGTGCAGCAGTAGAAAAAATGGTTGGACTTTGGAGAGATAATATTTACTTTTCCCACTCCAATCTGTGTGACACTAGAGAATATGTTGAACTTCGGAGGAGTACATTTACTTTGCCCACTCCAGTCTGTGCAACAGTAGGGACAGTGTGGGAATTGAAAGGGGCAACATTTACTATTCCCACTCCAGTATGTGCAACAGTAGGGAAAGCATTGGACTTCAGAGAGGTAAACTTTACTATCCCAATTTCAGTCTGTGCAACAGTAGGGAAAGCATTGGATTTTACAGGGGTTAAATTTACTATTTCCACTCCAGTCTGTACAAAGGTACGGAAGGCTTTGGACTTTAGGGAGGTAAAATTCACTATTCCCACTCCAGTCTGTGCAACAGTAAGAAATTATTGGACTTCAGAGGTGCTAAATTGACTATTCCCACTCCAGTCCGTGCTACAGTAGGGAAAATGTTGGACTTCAAAGAGGTGACATTTGCTATTCCAACTCCAGTTTGTGCAACAGTAGGGAAAGCGTTGGATTTCAGAAGGGGTAAATTGACTGTTGTCACTCCAGTCAGTAGGGAAAGCATTGGATTTCAGAGGAGTTAAATTGACTATTCAAACTCCAGTCTGTGCAACACAAGGGAAATCATTAAACTTTGGAGAGGTTAAATCTACTATCCCCACTGCGGTATGTGCAGCTGTAGCAAAAGTACTTCACTTCAAGCACATTACATATTTTAATAACTTTACTGGATGACCAAAAATATAACATTCTTAATACAGAAAGTATACATGTAAAATTAAAAAACAATTAAACCATGTGATTTTTAAAAATCTTAAGAATTAATTTAGAATTTAAAATAAACGTTATGAATGTATTATTTAGTGAAGTACCCACACTATACTTCCACAAACTTAGCAGCCCACGCTTAACTATAACTGAAAGAAAAAAGTATACCACAATTTATATATCTAGCAATCAATTAAATAAATATTAATAAATACATAAGTAATTGTTAATTATTACTTAAATAACTTAAATAACTTCCGAAAAGATGCCCCTATAAACACAACAGACCACACCTAATATATAACATAAACAATATATTTATTAAACAATTTACATATGTAGTAATTAATTAAATCATTAAAAATAAATTAATAAATAATTATCAATCAATTAACACTCACTTACCGCCCCACCTTATACCCCTACAAACTCAACAACCTGCACCTAAAATATAACTTTAAAAACATAATAATTACACATTTTACACAATTAATTATCAATTAAAGAATTAGTACACATTTAAAAATAAATTATAATTCATTATACTCAATTAACTTCCCACCCTGTACCCCTACAAACCTTACAACCTGCTACAACTCCATAAATTACTATTAACATTTAAATAAAAAATTATAAATTACTTAAAATTGCAAACTATATTTAAAAATGTTGTCAACACATTCACAAACAATATTTAACATATAAAACTAATACATTAACTACAACATATAAATATAATTTAAAAAATAAATGTTTCAAACTTATATCATTGAAAACGATATTAACAAAACAGATATTCTTGAAAATGATATCACTTACCTAAAATAATTATATTCTTGTAAAAGATATATTCATCATGATATGTATTGTTGCAATATTCAAAACTCAATATTTCTGTAGATCGATATTTCTAAATTGATAGTTTGTTTAAATACCCACGTAAACCACAGGTATGTTGGGGAAAAATGATATCACAGTGGTGACTCTGGGGTTGCAGTAGCGGCTTAGAGGAGTATACTACATGAATTAGAAAAGGAGACCCTCTCCAGTGACGTAAATTAAGCTCACTGTCCACAGTGAGGAGATAGACACCCACAATCCCTGACAAGAAGGTATGGAACAGGACCCCAGTGAGAGGTTTTACTCCTTCTCTGGTGTCTCCATAGTTCAGTCAGTGGACATCACATATAATACAGAAAGTGATATAGATAGCTTGGAATTAGAGGATCCATATGTTAACTTTACATCATGGGCAGATAACAGAGGCTCCCAGATGGTTCAGAAGTCATCATCCACTATAGCCAGTAAAAGGTAATCTAATAGAGCGTTAGAGTGGGATTACTATTCATCTCAAGCAATGCTGAGCAATATTCTGCTACGTCTCTAAGCTTTTATCAGATAGTTGGAAAGAGAAAGAATGCCATAGAACATCCGGAAGTGCCATTCCACCCTTTAACAAACTCCTTTTTAGTTTTTTCCATAAGAACCGGGCATTCTTGTTTGCCCAGATCTTCCCCTGGATATTCCCTAAAACTTTATTTTGGAAAGTTAAGGGTATAGTATTGAATATATATGTTAGTTTGGGCAGAATAACCATTTTAACCAGGTTAACCCGGCCATAAATTGTCAAGGGGATATTCTGCCATTTCAAAAACAACAAACTAATATCCTTCATAACCTTCATCAGGTTGACCTTTGCAATTTTATTAAGATCAGAGGTAATTAGGACTCCTAGATATCTGAACTGGTTGCTTAGCGGGCCGTCCCAATTATCGACTCCCCAGCACATTATTTTGGTTTTAGTGTTGTTTATTAAATACCCAGAATGCTGTCCATAGTCCATCATGATCTCCTCTACTCTGGGGAGGACCTCCACCGGATTACTGGTGTAAATCATTAAATCATCTGCATAAAGGGCTAATTGGGAGGAATAATCGTTTATCCTGAATGGGGTAACTCTATTATCCAATCTAAGAGCCTGTGCCAGGGGCTCAATGTATAGATTGAACAAAAGGGGCGAGATAGGGCACCCCTGTCTAGTCCCTCTCCCCACAATCAATCGAGGAGACAACAGTATTGCTGCCGAGGCTCCCTCATAGCAACTCCTCAGAGTGTCAAGGAAGATCCCCCCAAACCTCATAACTTTAAGCACATCCCACAGAAATCCCCAATTGACGCGGTCAAACGCCTTAGCAGCGTCATATGCAGCCACCGCCAATGGCTCCGACCGCGTCACCGCCAGATCAATACAGCCAATGAGTTGGAGGGTCAACTCATGGATGTGCCTCCCCGGAATAAAACCTTTTTGGTCTGGATTAATCACGGACGGGGCCAGCCTGGCCAATCTCCCGGCCAACACACCAGTAAAGATCTTATAATCGGCGTTTAGCAGGGAGATTGGCCTATAGGACTCCGCCCGAGAGGGTCTTTACCTGGTTTTAATAGCAGGACAATAGTGGACTCTTTCCAGGAGGGTGGAATTTTACCATGCAGGCTATAGATAAAATTAAACAATTCACACAGTATTGGTGCTAATAGATCTACAAAAATTTTGTAGACCTCGCCCGGTAAAGCATCAGGCCCAGCAGCTTTATTTTTTTGTATTTTATTAATTTGTATTTTAATCTCATCTTCTGTGAATTGACTATCCAGCATGGTACGACCCTCCTCCGATAACTCTGGTAGTTCCATCCGCACTCTTTTAACCACCCCAGATGAATCTCATTGGGGTCGGATATTAAAGGTGATGCAAGATCTAGAAGGGGGAGGCCCAGGTTTTTTGTATAAATATGGGTCCCCAAGATTCTTCAAAAAAGTCCGTCTGAAGGTTTTAAGATCTGCCTTGACGTTGTGGTGCAGACTGAAGCTATGTTGGGGTATAAAATACTATTCAGATCTGGCCCCCATCTGGGACTCAGCTGGCACGCCAATATGCTTAAAGGATAGTCTTTCTCAGGTTATCAGGAGTGCAGGAATAGCTACCTGGTCAGATCTTGTCACGGCGGAGGGTGTTCTCCCCTGGGAAGTTTTGCGGGCTAAGATAGGGGATTCTTTTTCCCGTTTTAAATACATTCAACTTCGCTCCTGGTTTGTTACAGAGAAAGACAATATAGGGGGAAAATGGGAAATTGAGGTAGCACTCCGGTCTGATGGTGTTAGGAAGAGAGAGGTAGCTCTTTGGTATAGAGAATTGCGGAGTTCAGAAGAGTCCACAGCCACGCCCCTAAACCAGGTTTGGAGTGCATCTGTCTTTGAGGCCTTTGCTGACGAGCTCTATGAAAGATCTTTTAAATTCTTGTATAGGTATGTTAAGTCGGCCTCATTGAAAAAGAACCACTATTTTGTATTAAATAGGTTGTATTTCACCCCAAAAAAAATAGCAAAGTTTGTTTGTCCCTCCCCTTTATGTCCAAAGTGTGATTCAGCAGAGGCGGACGATATTCACATGTTCTATGATTGCCCGGTGATTGGTCCCTTTTGGACAAAAGTAGGAGAGACACCTGGCAGTGTTTTAAAAGTAAATTTTGGTCTGAATGGGGTGAGAGTAATATTCGGGTTGGATTTGGAAATTATTGACGAGCTCAGTGAGAAACAGATTGCTTTATTTTTTACTCTGATTATTATCGCTCACAGAGAAATTTGCATGTTATGGAAAGACCCAGCCCCCCCACTATATGATAAATGGCTACAGTCTGTCCTAAAAACTGCACGTCTTGAGTTGGGGGCTATATATAATAGAAATACCACAGTCTGGCTCCCACTTTGGGAATGGGCACTCGAGTTGAGGTTGGTATCCGATTCCGAGATTGTCCAATGATTACACCGGACCCCGGGATAAAGGGGTAGCCAGGTTGGCTCAGGTGCAGCAAGGACCCTGACCCTGGGTGCACAAGAGAGAAGAAAGGGTTGTTGGTGTCTTTCTTTTGCAAGTACCAAAGGTGAGATGAGGACAACAAAAAGAGAAAAAAAAGAAAGAAAAAAAAAGCTTTTATCAGATGGTGTTCAAGGGTGGAGATGGAGCTGTTTGGAAGCCGCTAAAGCTCATAACAAGATCTTGGAATTCCTGGTGGTAGTGGAGGAGCATACTGTTGCTAACGAGACAGATGGAGCCGGGATACAAGCTCAAACTAGGAATCATGACTTTCAGCTGGTTGATCTACAGTCTAAATACAAGGACCTAGAGAACCAACACCACTGTAATAATCTCCAGGTACTGTATCAAGGAAGGTGCAGAAGGGAATGATCCTTTGGGCTTCATAGTACAACTCCTTAAGGCTGCTTTTCAGGGGCTTGGAGAATGGAACTGGGAGGTTGAAATAGAGAGGGCTCATATGTTTCCATTTTCAGTGAAACACTCAGTAATTGAGAAATCCGTCTCGAATATGCATCCTAAACCAAATGTCTTCCTGGTGTTCTTTGGGAACTTTCTTTTAAAAGTATTTGAGAAGGCATGACCTGATGGGAACAAATTGGCCAATGGACATATTTTTTTTACTAGCCCTCATGTTTTAATTTATTTATTTTTATTTATTTAAAAGGTTTTATATAGCGCTGCTGGACCCAAGAGTATCAGAGCGCTTTAGAAGGTAGGAGAGCAAATTAAGATACAATATACAATTGACAATGTGTAGAAAATTCACATGAGATAAGACAGTGCATTAAATGAGGGAAGGGGACAAAGAGACAGTGAGATAATTAAGTGGATAATGAATATAGAAATTAAGGTGAGATAAGGGGGTATCAGGAAGGAGAGTGAGAGTGTGAAAAGAGGGAGCGGGTTGGGCAGAGGTGTGAACAAGAGAAGAGAAAGAGTGAGCAGTGTCAGAATCAGTAATATTAGAAACCCAAATATTTGTTTTGGAGGAGTACTTTGAGTCTCTTTTTGAAGAGAGGGTAAGAGGGGTTGCATCGAAGAACATTGGTGATTCTGCCCAATTTCAAAAAAGTGCTGTCAAGTATTTTTATTAAGTTTTGTTAGGCTACAGGTTATCAAAGAGGAGAGCATTTGTGCCTTTAACTTGAAGATTAAATCAAAAGATTGCCTTGAGTCACTGCAGGGCTAGAAAACTGACTGCCCAGATAAGATATGATATAGATGAGGTGTGAAACTCATTAATTATAATGGGTACATTAGAAATTGTTACAGGTAGGCAGGTTGGTAAAATGCAGAGGGATTGAATTTGCATCAGAGATTTGTTGGGTGGAGGATTGGAGAGCTCATCACTGACAGGACCAAGGAGGCTTGGTAGTGTAGCATTCCCTGCATGGGTGGGCCAGCTTTACAAGAATGGGGGGCTTGGGGGTAGTGGGAGAGGGTAATAGGCTGGGGTTTTGGGAGGAAGATGGGTGGGGAAATAGGAGGATGGGAATTGGTGGGTTGGATGGACTGAAGGTTGTTAAAGCCTAAAGGAGGAATGTTTGTGGAAAAACACTGGGAGTAATAATCTTACCCGAATTCTGCTACAGAAGTGACAACAGTCAAAAGAGATGCTGGGAACAAGCATTGGGAGGAAACTTGAAAGCTGGTACCACAGTTTGTTGTTCATTTTTTGATAAAGTGGTGCATACGGGGTCTGAATAATGTTTTTTTTAAAAAGCAGCATTGTTGCTGAGGAATTAAGATTGTATAAGCTCAATTCAATCAATTCAATCAAGTCAATAAAACTCATAATCAGCGCGGGAATAAAAATGTACTGTATGCCTTGGGTTACGAGCTGCTAGCTTGTACGATACAACAACAACCTGCACCTAAAATATAACTTTAAAAACATAATAATTACACATTTTACACAATTAATTATCAATTAAAGAATTAGTACAAATTTAAAAATGAATTATAATTCTACAATCTATTAGGGATGTGGCTATGATGGGCAATGCCTCGGGTAAATTTGAGAGATGAGTTATAGCTGAGGCGTATTCACCAAGCATCAAGCATACTTTCTGTTCTGTATATATCCCCTATCACAGATGATCACTCGATGATTGAATACTTGACAGCCTTAAATGCGTTTGACACCCGTATTTCCGCACTTGAGCAAACAGCTAGATCACTGAAGGGGTCAGTCGACACTCTATATTCAAGAATAAGCAGGCGGATTTTCGATCCCCAGCACACATTTCCAAATGCTGGCCTAAGTACTCTCCCCATCACAACTTTTCGAGCAGAAGGGCAGGAGTAACACCTCAGGCTCAAGCACCGGCCCAGGTTTCACTGGCAGCCCCTCCGCAACTGCTTCTGCAATCTTATACTCCCAATATACCGGATGTGCTAAGGGTTATGGAGGCAAACTTTGGGAGGCAAATGCCGGGTACAGCATTCCAGCGCTCAAAATTCACAACAGATATATTTCCCTTCCAATAACACTATCCAGCTGCCACCGGCAGCCACACCCTACCTCATTGTATTGGTGGACGTGCCCCCTTTTATAGGAAGGTCAGAGGAAAACTATGATAAACTTAAAAACAAGACTGTTTACTGGCAGGCAAGCCGGACTGATGCTTCAAATCTCCCCCACACACATAGGCTGGCAGAGAAAATTATAATGGGTGGGTTGGATAGACCAAACCCGGAAAACGGCGAAGGGAGACTGCATCATAGTGAACTTTGACAACCCCCTGGAGACAGGTTTAATCTTCTGTGCCCTAGGTTCGATGGGCATACCCTCAGACCGTATAACAGCTCTCCCTCTGGGTTTTTATACCCCCCAAAACTCCAACATTGGGGGCTCGAGGCATTTGTCCTTGCAACAGGGAATGTTATGGCATTGTCCAGCAAATTCACAATCCTCAACTAACACCACTCGCCTTTTATTGGGTAACCTTTTCTTCCCATTGAGTGATCTTGATGCCCAAGATTGACTGGACTCTGTTCCCATTACAGACCCTCAGACTTACACCAACCCAAATAAGGAGCCAGTGACGTGACTCAAGATTCCATTAAGGTCATCAGTTGTAACATAACCAGGGTCCAGAGTAAACTATCTGATGGTGATTAGCTGGTCATGTTGAAGAACTTTGATCTGATATGTCTACAGGAAACATGGGACACCAAGAATTGCATGTATCTTGGTCGTTACACCTCCCACTCAGTTTTACCAGCCCCCTCCTCTAGTGGACATACTAGTGGTGGCCCTACGACCCTAATTAAATTAGGCTATAACTCTAAAGTTCAGGTGATAAATTCTAAATGTAAACTATCCGGGGCACCCTTTTAATATTCCCTAACAAATGCAGACTGCTCCTAATTAATTTTTATAACGCCGTATCCAGGAAAGATGAGATGGAAGCAATGGCTAGTCTTAAATGTTTAAGGATCATTTCTTTCTGTCAGATCCCCCTTTTACCTTAATTATGTTGGTGGGAGATTTTAACCTGCACCTGTGCTGCTCCTGTTTTAAATGCAAGGTAGCTGATTTTGAGAAGCCATTTGCAACCCAGGCACATTTTAAACACACACGCCAAGGGGAAGCAGCAAACAGCCTTTACTCTCAGTTTATTTGGTAAACTTATTGGAAAGCAAACATGATCCCGTGGGGGATCACACTCCTACCTTTAAGGGAAGAGGGCATTGTAGTGTGATTGATTATATATTTGTCTCTTGTTGTCTGCTCACCACACTTTTAGTTTTTGAAGTTTCACAACATCATCTGAGTGACCATAACCCATTAATGGCATCATTTAATTGGGATAATAAAGTGGTGAGCTCTACCCCCGTTTTACCAGGCACCCACCACACTGGCTGAGCAGGGCTGAAGGATGAAGTGGGCCAGCATTGTTCCATCTGCCTTT